>NC_048449.1:17833273-18141814 GCF_004353265.1 Vitis riparia | reverse complement strand
TAAGTGAAGTGAATCATTTATACAATGTAAATTTGATGCGCTTATGTTTTAAGATGATGTACTTATTTTTCAATAAGATGAACCTATTTTTTCAAAGGATGTACCTAAGGTTCTAGAATGAGAAATGAGATGTGTGAAGGCCTCAAAAGCATTCTGAGGCCTATAAAAGTGAAAGTGCATGATAAGAATAAGCCAAACAAGTCACCTATACAATGAAAATAATATGTACCAACTATTTTTTAAGGAAATGTACTTATTTTGAAATATGATGTATTTATTTTTTTGAAGGATATACCCAAAGTTTTATGATGCCAAATGGGATATGCAAAGGCCTCAAATGCATCTCAAGGCTTATAAAAGTGAAAACTCAAGCTCAAAATTGGCCAAATAAGTTAGTTATACAATTTAAATGCAATGTATTTATTTTTCAGAAGATGTACATATTTTTCAAGACGATGTACCTATTTTTCCAAGGGATATACCTAAAGTTCTAGGATATATAATGGGATGTGGGAAGACCTTAAATGTACATCGAGGCCTATAAAAATGAAAGCTCATGTCCAAAATAGGGCAAATGAGTCGAGTATAAATGTACTTATTTGTTTAAGAAGATGTGCTTATTTTTCAATACGATGTATCCATTTTTTAAATTGATGTACGTAGGCTTCTAGGATGTAGAATGGGATATGTGAAAGCCTCAAATGTATCCCAGGCTCATAAAAGTGAAAGCCCTTGTCCGATATAGCTTATGTCAGTAAATGCAACCTAGGCCTACAAAAATGGAAGATCATGTCCAAATTAGAGTAAATGAGTCACATACATAATATATATATATATATATATATATATATATGTACTTATTTTTGAAACAATTCTAAAAAAATAGTTTTTGAAATTTGTTTTTTGATATTTTGTAAACCAAAAATTTGTTTTGAAACCTAAAATATTTTTAAGTTGTTTTCTATATTTTAAAATATATTTTAATAATAAATTTTATATGTAATGTTTTATTTTTAATCACTCTTCATGTTTGTATGCTTACTTTTTAAGTAGTCATAAAAAACTAATTGAAGACCACTAAAATATATTTTCAGAAAATACCATATTTTTGTTTTTAAAATCAAAAACTATTTTTTGTTTTTTAATTGTTAAATTTGTTTTCTTGTTTGTTTTTTTTTTTAAATAGAAAATTATTTTCGAAAATAATTACAAAATAGAATCTTAATCTTTGTCTTTATCTTTTAAAAGTAAGGTTTGAAATATCAGTAAATACGGATATATCGGTACTTGGATTTTATGGATATATAAAAAATATCGAAGAAATATCGATGAATATTTTTCATCAAATATCGGTGAGATAAAAATTATCCAAAATTGATGGGAATGCTTAGAAAAATCCAAAGAATGATAAAATAAGCAAGAATATACATGTTAAAGTTATTTTATAAGTGTAATTAACATAAATATGGTCAAAGAAAAAAATATCGGTAAATAGTTGACAATACTTGGATTTTAAGAATAGAAAATATGAAATTTGGAATTGTACACTTAGAAAGTTAGAATTGAGTTAAGAAATATTTGATTTTATTACATGAAAACAATTTACACATAAACATAATACATATGACATTGCAATGGTCCTTAATACCAAAATGAAGATCGATGTGGTTCCATCATATTATTATTGTTAGATGAAGGGAGCCCATCTTGTTGAAGACAATATTCATACCAGGACATGGAGTTTCGATAGTATTGATTGTATGTACGAACATGTTATGCATAAATTTCTTGAGTCCTACCGACAACCTGTCCATGGATGGGAAATCCAGGGTTTTCCCATGTGCTCGTTTGAAATCCTTGTTGTTGCAGCTGATGTGGAATATAGTATGGCATTTGTGTGGAAGAAGGATAGTTATACCTTTCATACTCTTCATCAGTGGAACTTGAAAGATTTTGAGGAGGCTGACCATAACTCATTGCATAAGGGGCATAAATGTTGGCTTCGTTTGATGAATCACTGAATTGAGTCTCTACACTCATCGACTCAAAACTGGCCAACAATGAGTCCTTGTTGTATGGCATCATCCTTCGTTGTCTTCTTCTATATGGCTTTCCAATGGCTCCAACACCTGGACCGACTCTTCTAGAGTCGTGGTCTTCATCTTGAGTACAATGTGTGAAATCATCTTCACAAGTAAATGTCGATGGTTATCCACTTTGTTGTTGTTGTCTAACATCCCCTTCATCATTTCTAGGGTTGCTACCATCATTGGTCCCCTCTCCTCTTGAACCATCATAACTGAAAGTGGAAGTACCAATAGACTATGTCTACTATTATGTTCAACACTCGTGGAGTCAAAAGAAGGTCGAGAAGTGACTGTCGGCTGAGAAATTCCTTGTTGAAATGAATCTCTCGTGTCTTGGTTGAAACTATCAGTATGAACTTCTTCGGATAACACCCGATCAACATCAACACCTGCTTCTCGAACATGTGCGGCAATTTGTGGGTCAGGATTTCCATCTTCATCATCTAAATGAAGAGGTCTAACCCATTAAAACAATTGGTTATCTTCTTCTTCACCAACCTTAGTTGCAATGTCAAGTAAATCGAAGTAATCTTTCTCTGCAACTTTTTCATGTTCTGCTTCCATGTCACGTATCTTTAGTTTCATGTTATAATTAAAAAAAAAAACTAATTATTAGAGCATCGGGTAAGCAAGCCGATTTCTTTGTTTTGTATGAATTAAGGCAAACATGCTCCAATTTCTCTCACAAGCTGAAGATGATGTAGTTTGCGATAAAACCTTGATGGTCAACCTTCTTAATGTAGGAGTGTGATTTCCATACATGAACCACCATTCAGCTACAACCAAATAAATGATATCAATACTTATATTGGAAAGCTACAATAATATGCTAATGAAATGAATTATTAATTCACAAATAATACTCATCGGGAACCATTTCTGACCTCAAAGCAATCGCTGCTCGATCATCGAATCCTCTTTTTGCATCTCAGAATAGTATAATCTACATATTAAATTATTGAAAATGAAAAAGTTAAGTAAATGAAATTCAATTATTTAATTTATATTATAACTTTAATAATTTACCTCATTTCCAAATTGACTAAGACCTTCTGATGTAAAAACTAATTTCATAAAGACTTCATGAACAGCTTGAGGTAGATCAGGATCAATACCAACTCCATGTTTATATTGAAATCTTGGATTAAGAAAGAATGCTAGAATAGCAAAGTAGAAATGTAAAATTAGAATGTTATGAAAGACACATATTAAATACCAATAACTTTCAAAGATGAATAATACTTACCTGCTGCATGAAGAGGATGTTTAAGAGTTCTATCCCAACGATCTGCAATTATTTCTAATACCCATTCTTTAGCATTAAGTCAAATGAGGTTCTATTTCATAACTCGAATCAATTTGTACACAAATGGCATTGTAGGAACAACTTCTGAATCGACAATGTGAAGAACCGTGTATAGCGCCTCATATATTGACACTAGCTCTCCCACTCTCTCCTAGTACGCATGGTCAAACATAAGTGATTCAACTTCTTTACCGATTAATGTGCTACTTAAGTTGTGTTGTGCCCATTCATCACTGATAAACACTTTCTTCAAGTTTGCTTTCTTTTTCAAAAGACTGTTGAGGGCCATATAATTGGTTGCAAATCTTGTTGCTCCAGGACGAACTATGTCTCCACCACACACCTTTCGCATCTGCGCAAGCAACCAACTATGGTTATAAATGAAGTTGGTTATCTTTCGAGCCTTTGTAATCACATCTGCAACACTCGTCCTTTTATCGATGTCTTCGAACATTAAGTCGATGCAATGTGCTGCACACAGAGTCCAATAAAGATTGTATTTCTTCATTAACAACTTCCCCGCCTTCACGAATGCCGACCCATTATCTGTAACTATTTGTACCACATTTTGTTTCCCAACTTCCTTGATGACATCCTTCAACAAACCATACATGTATTTGTTGTCCTTTATATTATTTGATGTATCAACAGATTTGAGGAAGATTGTGCTACCTTTTGAATATACCATGAAATTAATTATGCTTAATTTCGTGGGCCCAATCCATTCGTCACACATAATCGTGCATCCATAAGTCTTCCACTTTTCTATTTGAATGTTGACATAAGCTTCCATGTCTTTGTACTCCATATCCAAATACTTGTGTTTGATTTCATAAGGTGATGGTGGTTCTATACCCATACCTACCATCCATATATAATTAAAGCATATAAGAACATTTGTGGCAATCATACTATATAAATAGTAATGATATTGTTAAAATGAATACAACTTTTAAAATTATTGTAATTACCTGCTTGTTGTGCACCAACAATCATGTTCTTGAAGTTGTGAGAGTTTACTTTACTAGGCGGAACACTCTCATATATGAAAAACTTACTGATCAAACGTCCCATGGTTTCCTTAATGGCACCACCTTTGAAAAGATTTTTCATATTTTTCTGTCTTGCTGCTGAAGATTTGTACAATGAGGGTGCATCAAGCAGTGATGGATCTGAATATCGAACACTTTGCGATTTTCGCATTTGCCTTGTTGTTGGATTGGTTGGATGTGAAGACTCGCCTATTATAATTATTAAAATTAAACATATATGTTAATTTAATATTATTGATAAAGTTGATAAGAAACAGTAATAATTCAAATTAATATTATACATGTTTTCCTTTTGCCTTTTACAAAATGTTCTTCTTGCATGTTGTCAATTCCATTCAACAGCTTTTGATGCTCGAACCGCCTCTCTATAAGCATGCCGCTCATCAGGGTGCATGTCAGCTGGATACATATACACATCATCATCTCCATCATCATCATCACCACCAAGGTTCTCCTCATCGTCCTCATCAATTACATGTCTATGTCTTCTTCCCATTGTGTCTCGCAGTTCAGATCAAATCTCTTCTATATCTGCAGCTTTCTTCGCTTTTGCCTTATCTTTTTGCTCTAGAAGTCGTCTTATTTCTTGTTTCACTTCTGGAGGCACGTTAGGACACTTTTTTGTATTTGAATTAGGGTCTGTATATGATAGGTGAAATTTAAAACGAGTAATCTCACCACTCTTTATTGCCAACCCACAGTAATTACATACTATTCCATTTTTGTTCCCTTCCATAGGTGTACAATATTTCCAACAAGGATCTCGACCCATGATACCACTTTCACTAGCCATTTTCCAAAATTGAATTATGAAACTAATATCAAATTTAAAATTATTAAAGATAAAACATGTAAGAAATTTAATATTCATGAAATTGATAAGAACTAATAAAAATTGAATTATGCATGTATGAAATAGATAAACATTACAATAAAATTTCAATATGAATTAAATTTAAATTAAATTAAATTAAATTAAATTTGCATATTCATGAAATTGATAAGAATCATTACTAATAAAAATTAAAATTAAAATTGAATTATGCATATATGAAATAGATAAACATTACAATTACATTTCCATATGAATTAAATTTAAATTGAATTAAATTAAAATTGCATATTCATGAATTTGATAAGAATCATTATTAAAATTGAATTACGCATGAATTAAATTTCCATATGAAACTAACTATGCATATATGTCAAATCAATTTCCAATCCATATGAAATTTAATGTTAAAATGACAAAATTTCAAATTAGATAATATCAATTAAACTATATATAACAAATAAAATTGAATTATGCATAATAAAAATAAATTTTATGAAAGGTAAGACATACCTTAATTAGCCTTGACTTGGAGTTAATCCCCTTCACCACCAAATTTTCAAAATTAAAAAATTTTGCTAGATCATATAAGAATTTTGATGTATGAAATGCAATGGAATGTGAGTATTTATAGGAATTTTTTTGGTCAAACTAGCTGTTGGATGGTCAAATAGCCGTTATAAATTAATTTTAACCGTTGGATCAAAATTTGGTTCAAATTTCACCATTAGATATTCATATAACCGTTGGAAACACTTCATAGTCCTTGGATAAAGTGAAATTTGATATTAGTTTGATAAAGTGAAATGCAATTGAAAAAATCGGCGCTATATTGGTAAAATCGTCGATTAATCGCCGATTTTTTGGGGTTGTCCTCCAGCTTCTTCGTTCGTGCCTCCACTTGCGATTTATCTCCGATTTATCGGTGAAGCACCAAAATTTTGCCGACATATCGACGATTTTATCAATTTTTTGACGATATTCTCGGGGATCGTTTCGAGGACGACCGATATCCAATATTTCTCTGAAATATCGACGATATTTCCCGATTTTTCAATCCCTATTTAAAAGAAAAGAACTATAAAAATATTTTTAAATTAAAAGAAAATTAATATAAAATATTTAATATAATTTTTTATGAAAAATATATATCTATTTTATTTTAATATAAACAAAAAATTATAAATTTTAATCAAACCATAAAGCTAGAACCATAGTGAAACTAGAACCATATTTAATGATTCTGGTTTTACGATGGAGGAGATATGTAATAGGTGAGATCACCCCGTATTTTTTATTATTTTTTTTATGGTAGTGAAAATTTTTGCAAAAACAAAGTTGACATATCTCCCACATTTGAAAGCGTGTGTTTTTTTCTCATATGTTATTGCTCTCTTAGCCAGAGTTCTCCTAACAAAAAATGTAAAATAAAAAATAACATAAATATATTTCATGGAGTGGACCAGGACTGACGACAGCAATGACGTGGAATGATCAAAGCAATGACGTCTCGTGGAAGCAACCAGAGTATTGGATGCTCCACAACCAAAGTTTACTTCACTCGCAAACTTGTGGCACAAGCTCATTAGTTTTAGTTCTATTATTTACTAGTAAAATTAAATTTAATAAGTTTTTAAAAATAAATAAATGTGCTGATTTTTTTTAATGCAGATATTATATATATATATATATATATATATATATATATGCTAAATTGCTTTCTATTTGATAATATTTTTGGATTTAAATATGATATTAATTTTAAAATTAAATTATTTTTGTACAAATGATAAAAATACAGGAATATGTCAACCGACAGTTTTAATTTTTTTTTAAAAAAAGTGATTACATTAAAATGAGATTTGATAAATAAATTCTAGACTGATAAAAACCATATAGAAAAACTTAAAATATTGGAATTCTGGAATTCTGGAGAAAGAAAGAAAACGGAGATAATGATATAATATGGAAGGAAAGTGCATGCTGAGATAAGGAATGAGCATCACCACCTCCTAGAAATTTCCAAGGTTTTAACCCACTCTCTGAGATTTGCAATAAATACTTGACAATTTCCCTTGGGTTGTTCATCAATACTTGAGTCTGAATCTTATTGATCACAGTAGGAGCAATGGCAGACGAGATTATCTTGTTGGATTTCTGGCCTAGCATGTTTGGTATGAGGGTCAGACTTGCCCTGGCAGAGAAGGGCCTCAAGTATGAATATAAAGAGGAGGACCTTAGGAACAAGAGCCCTCTGCTTCTTGAGATGAATCCAGTTCATAAGAAAATCCCGGTTCTGATCCACAATGGAAAGCCCATTTGTGAGTCTCTGATAATAGTTCAGTATATTGATGAGGTTTGGCACGATAAATCTCCGCTTTTGCCTAGTGACCCATACCAGAGAGCTCAGGCCAGGTTCTGGGCGGACTACGTAGACAAGAAGGTATGTCTTTGCTGTTGATTTAAAGCCTTTTTTTTCCATTGATTCATGGCGATTGGCTCAGATTTTGATAATGATGAGGGATTTGTCCAAAATGCTGGGTTCTTCTTCACACATTCTCTTCTGACATTAAGTTTTGTGGGCCTTGGGGTCTCAAACTAGAACTTTACTGATTCTCTTTGCTGTGTGTGCAACAAGACTCCACTTTGCATTTCTGATGTGGGTTTTCAGTTCTTTGTTATATATGGGTTTTCATTTCTTTGTTCTGTTGAATCTGAAGTCCGTTCTTTCCACCCAAAAAAGCAGATCTCAAGAATGCCTTTTCCCTCAAGAAAGGGGATCCAAAACCAGTTTTTAAAGCACAGTGTTTGGTTTTTTTTTGTTATCCTGATGTTCAACATTTTGCAGAGCAGTTCTTTTAATACATGTTTTGTTGCTTTGGTCTCTTTCTTCTCATTTTCTAAACCCCACATTGAGGGGAAAAGCTAGCTTTAGCGAATGATACATTCTTTCAACTGATTCTGATATTTTTCTGCCACCGGCCCTTCATTTAATATGTTCCTAGTATATGAGATTTCTATGCTGAAGGGTCCTTAATAAACTTGTCCAACTATACAGAAAGTTGAAACTTGATGAAATGCTCCAAAAAAATAACCCTTTTCTCTCTTTGACTTTATTGTTTTCCACAGCTCTATGAACTTGGAAGGAAGATATGGTCAACCAAAGGAGAAGAGCAGGAAACGGCCAAGAAGGAATTCATAGAGTGCCTCAAGCTTCTGGAAGGAGAGCTTGGAGAGAAGCCTTACTTCGGCGGTGAAAAAATTGGGTTTGTGGATGTGGCTCTGGTGACCTTCTCTTGCTGGTTTCATGCATATGAGAGCTTTGGAAACTTCAGCATAGAGGCGGAGTGTCCCAAGTTGATAGCTTGGACCAAGAGGTGCATGGAAAAGGAGAGCGTGTCGTCTTCTCTGGAAGACCCACACAAGGTCCATGGCTTTGTTATGGGGATGAGAAAGAAGCTTGGCATAGAATAACTATTTAGTAGTGTTGTTATGGTAATATTAGATATATGTGAGTGTTTGGCTGTTTGCTTAAGTTTTTGCTTTGAAATTGTATGGTTACTATTTGCAGTTGAAATCCCTTTTGAGGGTTGGTGGGTTTGCTGAGGTGTGTGGCGTGTGGCTGGAAAGAAATGTTTTTAATTTGTTTTCATTTGTTTTGGACTGGACTAGAGAGGTGTTCTTTGTATTCCATCATTTCATGTCACAAAAAAGTATCTATTAACACAAGTTGGATAAGGCATGCCTCTGGCCCTTTATGGTAACGTACAAAGATATCATGGGCCTACAAAGATATCCTGGGCTACAGAATAGGTTAGGGCCCGCTTTTTAAATCACTTTTTTTAACTAATATGTTTGGCAAAAGATGTTCTTCAATGATTTAATTCATCTTCCTTGTCGGTCATTTTAAGTAACAAGAAAATGAAAAAGAAATAAGAGAAAAGTTCAATCACGTTGCATAATGTTTGTTTTTTGAAAATTGCTTTTATGTTAAACAAACAAAAATAATTTTTTAAAATTTTATAAAATAAGGATGTTTGGCAACTTATTTTAAAATTGGTTTTTACTTTTTTTAAATATAATTTTTCTATGTTGATTTTGTAAAAATATTCTAAATTTAATTAATAGAAATTTAATTGAGGTCTTATAAAAAATGAAATTAGTTTTAAATTATAAATAAATTAAAAAATAGTATAATATATTGGTGTGGACCAATGTTTTTAACGTGCGTTCTCACTCGATGACGAGACTCATTTTTTATTTATTTGGTGAAAAATATGATTTAAAAAAAAAAACTCGAAGTCGTCACTTATTTTTATTTTATTTTTTAAGGGAAAAAAACCCCTAAGTGTGACTCTTGAAGGGAAAACAGGTTTATGAAAAATCGAGTTTGGATCCGGGGGTCAAATTACTTATTGGGAAGGTACGGTAATGAGCTGTAATACCTCTCTAAGCTCGTATACGGTACGACCTCTACTAAATGAATTAAGGAAATTGTGACAATTAATTAATTAATTATGAATACCAAGAAAAATAGTCATGCAAATGAGTATGTACAAGTCATTGTGAAAATCAATATACATAAAAATAATGATGAAATTTAAATACAAGAATACACAAAATAAATAATAAGAAAATTATGCAAAATGATTTTTGAACTAAATAAAAAAATAGTTTTCAAAAAATTTCAAAGGATTTTATTAAAAATGATTTTGAATTAATGATTTTAATTTTTTTTTATTTACAAAAAAGAAGTTTCAATTTATTTTCAATTAATGGTTTGATTCATTTTTATCTATATTTAATTAAAAAAAAAGTTATTTGCACTTATTATATCGAAAAAAAATTATTACAAAATTTCAATTTGGCAACAAAAATTATTTTTACTTGTTTTTACAAAAAGATTACAATTTTATTTATAAAAGTATTTTAATTTGTTTTCATTTAAGAAAAGTGACTTATACAAATTATTAAAAATAATATAACTTTATTTGAAAAAGAATTTTTAATTTAAAATTAATTTTTGGGACAACTTTATTTACAAAACAATTTTTGGACAATTATTATTAAAAATATTTTTTTTTCAAATTCTATTAAAAACAATTTTTTTTGGATTTTTCTAAAAACATTTTTATGAAGTTTTATTAATAAAAAAAAACTTTCTTTTATTAAGAAGAATATTTTAAAATTATTATTTTATTAAAACATATTCACTGAATTATTTCTCTTATTTAAATGAAAATTTTGATTTGTTAAATATTCAATTCTATACACAATAAATATATACAAATGAATATTTACAAAAACAAATAGAAATAAAATCAAATAAAAGTGGGAAATAAAATGTGTACCCAAATAAGCTTACAACAAGCTTAATGCATTCTTACAACTTTTTAATTATCACTTTTTTCCATGAAATTTCGTGCTCCGCGTGTCATAAATTTGTACTCAGCCAACAGAATTGCAAAATAGACCAATGCAAAAACAAAAATAGTTCAAATGTAACTATCCAAAGATGTACAAAATCCTAAACAAATATTTAAACTCAAATTCAAATTTCAAATTAGTCTGATAAATTTTGTCAATCAAAATGGGCACAAATTAACAAATATTACCTAACAAAAACATCTCACATGCTATAAACCATAATCCAAAATTTTTAAATTAATAACCAAAATACAACACAATTAGCCAAACCCAAAATATCACAAAAGAAAATAAATTCAATTAGGCCTAAATTTAATATCTCATAATCCAAGTTTAATCTAATATATACCATAATTGTCATATATCCAAATTAAATAGTTCAAATTGGTCAAGCCCATATCAAATATTCAAGTCATCAATCAAATTTCACCCACATCGTGGGCCCAAAATTCATACCCATATTATGAGTTCAAAATTTATATTAATTAACAAGCCCACATTAATAATACACATGACCAAAGAAAATAATGTCTCAAGCCCAATCCAATAAGCCCAAATAAATAACCAATAAGCAATAGATCCAAGTCCAAATCAATTACTGTGCAAACAAAAATAAAAAATAAAGATAAGAAAATGAAAATAAAATAAAGTAAAAAGGAAATTTACCCATTTATTTTAGAACTATGGATGGTAGGATTGTTAGTTGACATTGGCAGGCAGTGGTGGGCGGTGGCTAACTGGTAGGGGCTGTGGAGTGTGGGAAGGGGAAAAGGAAAGAAAAAGGAAAAGAAAAAAAAAAGAAAAAAGGAAGATGGGGAGCGTGTGATAGTGGGAGTCTATAGAAAATGGCAGTGTAGAGAGAAGGATTGTGGGAAGGAGAAAAAAAAATGGAAGAGAAAATGGGGACCGCCATATGTGAGAGTTGGGGGGGAAGAAAAAAAAAAAGAGAGGAAATGAGGGAGTCGATCGTGTCTAGTGTGTGGGTTGTGGTGTTGGAAGGGAGCCTGAAGAAGAAATGATGGTGGGACAAAAAAGTGAAGAGAGGAGAGTAGAGAAAGATGATTAAAAAAAAAAAAAAGCTTCGAGGGGTATGGAGAGTGGCTTAGATGTGTAGGAAAAGGAAATGGGTAAGGAAGTAGGTGAAGTGGTAGAATGAGGAGAAAGAGGAAGAGAGAAGAGAGAGGAGAGAGAAAATAAATAAATAAATAAAATAAAAATAAAAATATAATACACTAATAATAATAATAATAATAATAATAATAACAATAAAAACAACAAATAAAACTAATAATAAAAATAATATAATTTACAAAATAATAAAAACTAATAATTAAAGGGTGTAAGTGGGCTAAACAATTAAGATGTAATCGAAATTTAAATTTAAGGATAAAATTGAGCTTCAATGTAAAAATAAAATTATGACAAACTTTTGGGGTCTACAATAAGTTTTCATATATTATTTCTTGTAGTGATTAGATCTACTTACTAGGTTGTAACTTAAAAAAAAAAAAAACTTATTAGTAAATTCAATGTTACTTGATTTGAAGTTTATTCTTTAATAAAAAAAATTATAAAAATACAAGTATGTATAGAAAAAAAGTAGACTCATTAAAACCCAATTTTTATCCATAAATTTTAATATTAATTTAACCACTATTTAAGTTTTAAGTTATTTTAAAAAATTACTAAACTCATTAATTAATTTAATGCATTAAATTTTGTTTAATTTGGATTTTATTTATCTAGTGAAATAAATAAATAAAAAATATAGTTCCACGTAGAAGAGAAACAACAGAGTCATTGTAGATCACAACTAGAAGTTATAAAAAATATGTAAAATATATACAATTGTATGGCTGGAGTTTATATTATAAATTATAAAGTTAAAAACATATAAAAAAGGGCTTTCAATGTAATTTCTAATTTCTTTTAATTATAATGTATAATGGAAAGTTAGACAAAACAAAATTGTACACTCATAAGTTAAATAATGAATATTTCATAGCCTAAAAGGTGTATACAATTTTACACATTTTTGTTATTATAAAAATAATCCATAGCCAAAAACTATGAAAGCGATCGATTCGTAATTTTTATTTTGTTAATATTACATGATGTTCATGCATTTTTTAAGCATATTTATAATAATCCTATAGTGATAAAATATAACAAAATCTTAATTCGTTATAGTTTTATTAATGAATATTAACTTGATAAAATATTGTTAGATAATTTAATTAATTTATTTATGATTTATTTTAATAAATTAAAATATTATTCTAATAAAATTATTTCAAATATTATTCTAATTTAAAAATTACTAGACTATTTAGACTGGTTTAATTTTAAGTTTATTTATATAGTAAAATAAAATTGGGAAAATATGATTCCATGTAGAAGAAAAATAATAGAGTTGTTCTAGACCAATTTTCATCCATAAATTTTTAATATTAATTACATCATTATTTGAGTTTTAAGTTATTTTTAGAAATTACTAAATTTATTAATGAATTCAACACATTAAGTTTGGTTTAATTTTAAGTTTATTTGTCCAATGAAACAAAACTGGAACAGTAAAGTCATTCAAGTTCAATTTTTGTCCTTAAATTTATGGTATTAATTAGATCACTATTTGTGTTTCAATTTATTTTCAAGAATTACTTAGACTTGTTAATAAATTTAACTCATTAAGTCATACTTGATTGGGTGATTATTTACTAGGTGAAAAAATTGTAAAAATATGATTATATGCAAAGAAAAAACTAACCAAGACATTCAAATGAATTTTGGTGTATGGCATTCTAATGTTAGTGAGTTTCATGACTTTATAGTACTAACTAAATCAGTTGTTTACTTTTAAGTTATTTTTAAAAATTAGTAAATTTTATGTATAAAGTATAATTTGATTTAAAATTTATTTTATCAATGAAATTTTTCTTAAATTAAATGAAATTAAAAAAAAAACACATGTAATTTAAAAGAATATTATATTTGAAGATTTTCAGTATCAGTATTAGATCATAGAAAGAGGTAAGGAAGAATGATATCATCTTCAATTTGCTTTTCATAGTTTTTTTTTTTTTTAATTCCTCTATATTTTTCTTTTGTTTTTAAAAATTGGTAAAAACAATTTCTACTTGTTTTCTAAAATATATTTTTTATTTCACTTTATTTTTAAAAATTACAAATAGAAAACAATTAACAAACAATTTTATGAATTTTTAAAAATAGTTTTTTTTAATTTTTAAAAACAATTTTTTTTTTTTTAATGAAATGGCCAAATAGGCTAAAAACGTTTCAACAACAAATTTTGAGAATTTGGGTCAAGTGCTATGTGCTCTTGTACAATCCTCCACTATTTTGGCCTTTGTGTGACCGTTCTCAACTTTTATTGTGAATAAGTTCACAAGCTTATCTTACTTTATATTCGAGAGCAAGGAACAAGATTTTGAGAGATGCTTGGTTTGTATTTTTTTGTATTAAAGAAATAAGAGAGTATTCACTTACTATTCCATTTTGTACTAAAAAAATTTGATAAGACATTGATAGGGCATGTAAATATTATAACATTGAAATAAAATAAAAATATTTTTGTAATATTATTTTAATTTTAATTTTTGAACTTTCATATTAACATTTGTTTTAATTTTTCATATGATTTAAAATTGATTATGGTTCTAACTTTTTACTAGGTTAAAATCTTTAACTTTTTTATATACATAAAATAGAAAATAAAATATATTTTCATAAAAATTGTATTAACATTTCTTTAATTAATTTTTATATTTCTTAAAATACACATATCTTTTTTAAAAAATAAGAACATCATTTAGGAAAATAGGTACATCTAGTCTAAAAATATGTACATTTCATTTCATCGGGGATTCTTATCCTCATTCAACCTAATTCGGCTGTGGGATTCCACTTATGTAGGTCTCGTAATGCATTTGAGGTCTTCTTATACCCTATTCAACATGATATAACTTTGCGTACATGCTTTAAAAAAATGCATAAAAGTTTAGAAAAGTATTTACATATGATTTGAGTTGAATCATTCCCTTATTCGACCTATTTTGAGTCTAAATTTTAACTTCTATATACCTCATGATGCATTCCCAAACTCTATTTGGCATGGTAGAACCCTAGGTACATTTGTTACAAAAATAAGTATATTCTTAAGAAAAAGTACATCCTTTACAATAATAACTATATTCTTTAATATATATATATATTCGTAAGAAAAAAGCATATATTTGATTTGAGGTTAACCATGACCCAATTCAACCTAATTTGGATAAAAGATTTGACTTATATATGCCTCAAAATGTATTTTATGCCTTCCAAAACTTCATGTAGCATGGTAGAAGTATAGGTTTAGAAAATGTGAATCTCAATAGTGGAATACACCTAGGGAGGGGGGGGGTATGGTAGGTGTTTTGACCAATTAAACAAAATCTCAACTCAAATTAGTAAACCTTAAAACTTCTTGAATATTTTTCTTCTTTTCACATAGTCTTAAAAACAATTATAAATCACATGAATATATGAATGCAACAACACACCCCAACAATATTCAAATGAAATTCACATGCACATGATCTAATACTCCCAAACCCAAATCAACTTAAACTAAATTATGATAAAAAACAAGATCAATATTATACCTCAAAATATCAATGATTAACAATCAGAAACGACTTCAAAGATGATTCATAGTCATTTCTCTTTATCATTCAATCAAATACTAGACAATCAAAATTATAATAAATTGTTGAAACTAAAAAATGATGCTAAGAAGAGAAAACGAGACAATGAGACACCGTAAATTTACATGGAAAACTTTTGAAGAGATAAAAAACCACGGGCCTACTACTGATTGAAAACATCCACTATGAAGAATAAAAACTAAATACAAGGTTTTACCTATCTCAAGTCAACCAATCCTTCCCGGACCACTTGACTAGTACCTTCACTTTCAGTTTCTCACATTCTTATTTTAGAGCACATTTGGAGTCTACACCAAACTCGATCTCGGCCTTTTCTTGAATTCACATAAGAAAAAAAATGGGTTTTGCGCAAAACCAGGAGAATTAGATATGAATGTTTCAAAAATCAACCCATGCTCATTTTCAAAAAATCCATTCAAAAAAAAATTCTTAGAAAACTTGGATGGATTTTCTTTGTAGGTAAAGACCCTTAAAATGGTGAGAAAAGAAAAAACTCTCTCACAGCTGTTGTAGTCACCACTTCTAGAAATGGGAGAGATTTGATTTTAAATGAGAAAGAAACCCTTAATCCAAGGGTTGAAAATTGATCTTAAAAATAGGTTAGTTGGATCAATTTACACCTACACCTAGATCTAGGGGTCTCCAACGGGCGGGCCGGGCCGGGCCTGAAATAAGAGGCCCGCGGCCCAGCTCGGGCCGGGTCGGGCCATGCAAGAATGGTAGGCCCGCGGCCCGCCCTATGAGCCCACGGGTTGGTGGGCCGGTCGGGCCGGCGGGCTTTTTTATTAAAGCCAAAATGAAACAAGGGAAGGGAGAGGGGGGGATTCGAACCCCTCCCCTCATGGTTAAAACTTGAGGCTTTAACCAACTAAGCTACATACTTTTTATGTTTATTAATGGACTTAGTTATATGTATATAAAAATAAAGTATATTATTTTTTAAAAAAAATTAAAGGCTCCAACGGTCACATGACCGTTGGAGCCTTAGCTCCATCCCATTATTCCCATATGACCGTTGGAGCTAAGCCTCCAACGGTCACATGTCAATTTTTTTTTTTTTTTTTTAAACCTTCCTATAAATACATCTTCTTCCTTTTCATTTTTTCATCAAATTCTCTCTATTTCTCTCACATTCTACAATATTTCAAATTCTTTTATTTTTTCATCAAATTATACAATATTGTTGGTGGTGCAAAACAAGCATTGGTGGCTCCAAGAGTTCAAATTTGCTAGGAATTTCTGCATCGGTTCTCTAATTGAGTAACATACTTCACCCCTACTACTTTATTTTTTTGTTACATTTTTTTTTATATTTATTACTTTATTATTTTTGGCATAATATTTTATCAATAATTATAATATGACAAGTGCTTCTTCATCTAGTCCATGTGATGAAATATCATCAAACAAAAAATTTACTTCAAATATATGGAATTTTTTTGATAGAATAGAAATAATTTTAGAAAATAATAAAAAAGAAATAAAAGCAAAATGTAAAATTTGTAATAAATTTCTTACTGGTGGCTCAAATGCAGGCACAAGTCATTTAAAAAGACATCATGAAAATTGTAAAACTAAAAATAATGTAGATATTAGAAATTATATGCAATTAGGTAAAAATGAAAGTAGAAATTTAAAAACATTTTCTTATGATGAATCTAACTGTCGTGAAGAAATGATTGATTATATAATAAGAGCAGAACAACCTTTCAACATGATGGAAACTCATGATTTTGTAGGAACAATTCAACGAGGTATTAATCCTCAATTTAAAGGTTGGTCTAGAAATACAATTAAAAGAGATATTATGAAAAAAATTTATACACAAAAAGAAATTAAATTTTTTTTTTTTGCAAATTTTGAAGGAAATATTTGTTTAACATCTGATATTTGGACATCTTTAACTCACACTGGTTTTTTTATGTATAACTGCTCACTACATTGATAATGAATGGAAATTAAATAAAAGAATAATTTCATTTAAATTAATAAATGCTCCACATAGTGGTAAAAATATAGCATCTTTAATAAATGATGAAATTATAGATTTAGGCATTCGTGATAAAATATAGACAATAACATTAGATAATGCTGCTAATAATAATGCAACAATACATAGACTAAAACTATATTGGCAAGTAAAAGAAGATCATGCTAAAATATTTCATGTGCGTTGTTGTGCATATATTTTAAATTTAATTGTAAAGGATGGATTAAAAAATGTTGATAGTACATTGGAAAAAATTAGAGGCATTGCATATAGTATTAATAGTTCTCAAGCAAAACATGAATTATTTTTTCATTGTTGCAAAATGTTAAATATGAAAAGAAAAAATATAAATTTGGATATGGCCATTAGATGGAATTCCACATATAAACTTTTACAAAATATTACAAAATATAGAAAAGTAGTCGAATTATATGAAATACAATTAATTAATAATGATTGTGAAGCAAATATTTATGCATTAAATGATTATGATTGGGATATTGCGGATCTTTTAAGAGATCTTTTTGAAAATTTTGATACTTCAACAAACATTTTTTGTGGTGTATATTATCCAACTTCAAATCGAGTTATTACGCAAATAACTAATATTTTTCTTGTATTTAAAAAATATTTAAGTTTTGAAATATTTAATGATACAATATTTGCAATGATAGAAAAATTTAGAAAGTATTGGGGAGAAATACCTTTAATTTTTTATATTGCTTTAATTGTGGACCTAGATTGAAATTTGAAGCTTTGGATGAATGGTTAAAAGTTATTTATTTTAATGACCAAATAAAAATTGAAGAAATTAAAAATGAAATAAATTCATTATTATATAATTTATATAACTATTATAAAGAAAATATGGTAATAATATTAATACTATTAAATTACCACCTACATCTACAAACTCCTCATCTTTTTATAAAGGAGCTCTAGAAATGTTGAAAAGTCGAAAAAAGACAACAAATAGTTCTCCAAATAATACATCTGATTTAGATAAATATCTTAATACTGATACAATTTTATTTGAAGATCAAGAAGATTTTGATATTTTAATATAGTGGAAATCACATCAACACAAATATCCTGTGCTTTCTATAATTGCTCATGATGTACTAACAATTCCTGTGAGTACAGTTGCATCAGAAGCTGCTTTTAGTGCAGGTGGAAGAGTAGTTAGTAAAAAACGATGCAACTTAGCGCCAGATGTTATTAAAGCAGGGATATGTGTGAAAGATTGGGAAATAGCAGATAAAAGGATGTACGATTCCATTCGAGAAACAGAGATGCTTGCCGATATGGAATCTTTAAAATTATCAAGATCTTCATGGATGCATGATAGTTCGCCATCACCGCCAGAAAATAATGACTAAATGTATATTATATTTTTATTTTTATTTTTTGCAGTTGAAAAATACAGATGATTGACAAATAAATAGGTACCAACCTAGTTGGGATGTATTTATTTTGTAGTGATATAAACTTTTCCCACATTTTCAAATGTAATTATACATTCAATGAATAAAATTTTGAAATGAATATTTTTTTTAATAATTTTTATTTTTGTAATTTTTTTTTAAAGGGTCGGGCCTATGGGCGGGCTGGCGGGCCGGACCGGGCCTAAACTTAGGCCCGCGGCCCAGCTCGCCCAAAAACGGGCTCAGGCCGGGCTCGGGCCCGGCGGGCTTGGGCCAGGCTTTAGCCCGTCGGGTCGGGCCGGGCCTAAAGCGGGCCATAGGCCGCGGGCTTTTTGGAGACCCTTACCTAGATCAATCCAGAAACAAGGGAACAAAAGCCTTGCACTAACAATATTTCTCCCTGTTTTCTTAACTCATTTAAAGATGAAAGAACAGGGTTGATTCACATTCAATCACTACACACTCGGCTACATACCTCGACCTCTTAGCAAAGTTTTAATCTTCAAAGATAAAGTAGTCCGTAGAGGGATTTGTAAAACAAGTTAGGGGACACTTAGGAATTTTTTCGGAATTACCAACCTAGCTAAACACTCACAATCTCCCTCTTTGGCAATTCTGGGACAAAACCCTTTACAACACGAATGAGTACAAGTAAGTAAGTCCCACCCAACTCTCATACAAGACCACTCACTTACTCAAAACCTTACCAAAGGTACCACAAATCCTATAAATAAATCTCAAGAAAAAACATTAGTATCACCTGCACAAATTACCAAGACACTTTCATAAGTTTCAAATGAATTGACACACAAATATCCACATATATCCACAAAAATCACTTGTCTAAAGATAGTTAATATGAATTCATGAGTTCAAAAATGTGTCAAATATCCATCGATATACAAAAAAGGTGATCATGATCAACATATCAAATATCCAAAGCAACAAAACACAAAGAAATTGTCATGATCAACTACATGTCATATCAACATCCATGTAAAATGTAAAATGTTTCCTCTTTTTTTTCCCAGTAGGAGACAAAAGGTCATAATCTCCCCTTTTCTATCCAAGAAAAAAGACAAATGGATGAGAAATCAACAAGAGAATATCTCATATCCAAATCAGCAAACATCCACTTTTCAACAAAATGTCAAATACCCAAAAATCAAATATTCACATATCACCAAGTATCCATATCAACATTCCAGGAAAAAAAAATATAGGATACAAGAATCTCCTATTGACTCCCATCACAGGATATAAGAATCTCCCCCTGAATCCTATCACATGGTTTCAATTAAAAACTTTCAAAAAATGTTTTATCACCATGAAAATAGATTTCAAGCATGAAAATGTATGGAGACCACTCAAAATGAACAACCAAAGCCTAGGATTAGCATTCCTAGAAACTAGGAACACTCCAAGGCAAAAATGAAACCTCAAACTATTAAAACTACTGTGAGAGGACTCCACAAAAAAAAAAAAAAAAAAAACCGAATGAGACTAATAAAAGAGAGAAGAATGGATAAATCAAACAATAATGGTTGCCAGAAATGAGAACTCTTGCAAATAAGTTGCATTGAAGACACGAACATTGGAAAATAGTAGAGAAAAAACAAGAGAAATGGGCTATGTAGAACACAATTTCCAAAAGTGTAGATTGCATTGTGTTGATTGTGTTGTGAAAAACACAGTCCTAAGGGTTGATTGGAATTTCCAACTACTGGAACGAAATCCCAACTGCACGAGATACAATCTAGTGATGCACACAGGAGGTCCTAGCCAACACATACTATGCAGAAGGCAATTTTCGACAACACTGATGCACTAAAAAGAGACACACAGGCCTATGACATGAGCTAAACAACACAACAATTCTAGGCTATTCGAGGAGGCTATCTGGTGGGATTGGCTGGACTTGAAAGGCTCACTAGATAGGGAAGTTTGACGATAAAGGTTTCCAGTGGTAGAGACTTCTGACGGTAGTGGCCGGAATGGTGGACCGACGATGATGGCTAAAGAGAAGCATAGAGTAGAGAAGTTCATTTCTTTGGAACAAAAGACCTAGGGCTTTTGAAAGAAATGAATCAGGAAAAACTGATTTAGGGATTTTGACTTTTTCAAAATTTCAATTTTTTACTTTTAATTATGAAAATACCCCTCATCCATTAAACCATATGAGTATAACTAGTTGGGGGCAAAAATGGAATTCACAAATGCATAAGTGGTATCGATCTTGGTGGATCGATCTAGTTTTTGATTGTGCTCTCGATGAGACACAGTCACAATCACATAGGTTTGAACAGACCAAATTTGAAAAAAAAATGGCTAAGTGTGTAAGAGACAAGGAATAGGTGGTATCGATCTTGGTGGATCGATTCATTCAAAGACTCTCGATCACTACATTGTGCACACAATGGATTGATCCACAAATTCAGTAGATCGATTGACACCAATTGAAAAATAACTTAGGCAAAAACTATCGAAATATCACAAGAAATACACCAATAGGCTTTCCAAAAACTGAAAATTGATCGACCAAAGATGAGATAGAGTAGGATGACATACTTATCTTTCAATTAATGAGTTAGAATTGATTCACATTGAACAAAAATGCTTCCAAGAACTTAACAATAGACAAAATTAATAAACATAGTGATTGAAGTACTTTCCAAATTTATCAAATGAATAGGTAAAAAAACAAATGATTATCAACACTCTAACAAGGAAGCTTAAGCTAAAAAAAAAAGTCACTCATGACACCATAAAACGGTGAGAATGTTAAATAATTTCCACTTATAAACCTCTATTCATTTATGAGCCAAAAATCATTTTCAAGATACTCTTCCTTCCTAGAGAAATTCAAGATAATGTTCCAAGAAGTCAATTTGCATCTATCTTGGCCAGATTTCTATTTAACATGACCTAATCACATCCCTTTAATAAAATTCATACACTATTTGCTTTTCACATTTAGCATTGAAAGGAATACAAAGCTATAAGTTTTACCCTTAAGATAAATTTTTGACTTGAGGATCTCTAAGGATGCCTTTACAACATAACATAAGGGATGTCTCACTCTTGCAATGGAGGCTTTTTAATTCTTGAAACATTGCCAAGG
This sequence comes from Vitis riparia, assembly GCF_004353265.1. Taxonomy (NCBI): domain Eukaryota; kingdom Viridiplantae; phylum Streptophyta; class Magnoliopsida; order Vitales; family Vitaceae; genus Vitis; species Vitis riparia. The sequence continues at coordinate 18,119,848 of NC_048449.1, read as the reverse complement.
AGCCATATCCATTCCGGGAAACTTCATATTTTTTTTTTCTTTTCTTTTCATTTTTTTTAAAAAATTTAATTTCAAAGAGAGAACAAACAATCAAGGACTGATTATCTCAACCTCTTATGGATATTCCAGGTGTCTTTACTCACTCTTTAATGCTCATTAAATGGGTATAAGTTTACATTTAGGCTTTAAAGAGCATTATTCACCATTTATGCAAACACAAGGTCCAAAAATGAGCTTTTACTCACTTAATAGAAATGAAGCTAATCATTTGTAGCTTATCTAACCAAATCAAAATAGCAAGGATTCAATATCATGTATATCAAACAAGCCATGGAGATAAAGACATCTTGAAGCTTTTCAGATCATTATGAGTTAATTTAACTTTTAAACAAAATGAATAAGCATGTCACTCTCATGAACTCAACATGTTGCCTCTATTTTTACCCCAAAAGTCATCCCATTCTTAACAAAATTGAATTCCAAAAATTATTATTAATTACTATTCAAAAATAAAAATAAGTGGCACTAAAAATCATAAAATTTAAATTAGAAATAAATTTACTATAAATTTAAAAAATTTAACTTTATAAAAAAAGGCCAAAAATAACTTTCAATTCTAATAAAATTTTTTAATCGAGATTCTAAAACATAATTCACATTCATCTAAACACCCATTAGAATTAATAATTTCAATTAGTTTTTAAAAATAGAAAATTAAAATGTGATACTCCTTCATGATTAAAATTCCAAAAATCAATAAATTAATTTCACGAATGGAAGGCATATTTCAATGACAAATCTTCAAATCCAAAGATACACTAACTTAAAAGAATTTTAACATTTTCTAACAACTAAATATAATTAGAAATTATAGTTACTATCCTATTACTAATTTTTTTTTATCTATTATACAATTAATTGTTATAAATTTTTTATTATGTTAATAAATTATAATATTTAAATATATATTAAATTTCAAATTAATTTAAAAAGAAATAAAATAATTAATTTTATAGATATTTTTCATACTTAAAAATAAAGTAGATTTAGAATTTAAAAACAAGTTTAGAGCTTACATAAAAATACAAAAATCACAGAAATTTTAAGAAGTTGTAATAAACATAAAGTTTAAAATAGTTTGACTTGTCCGCCTAAAAGGATGCAAGAATGAACCAGTGTACTTAATTGACTTGGGCTGACGACAGCAATGACGTGGAATGATCAAAGCAATGACCTCTCTGGAAGCATTATATTTAATAAAAAAATACATATGGGAATTCTGGAGTGAGAAACGAAACTGAGATAAGAACATAATCTGGAAGGAAAATGAATGCTGAGATAAGCAATGAGCATCACCACCTCCTAGAAATTTCCAAGGTTTTAACCCACTCTCTGAGATTTGCTATAAATACTTGACAATTTCCCTTGGGTTGTTCATCAATACTTGAGTCTGAATCTTATTGATCACAGTAGGAGCAATGGCAGACGAGATTATCTTGTTGGATTTCTGGCCTAGCATGTTTGGTATGAGGGTCAGACTTGCCCTGGCAGAGAAGGGCCTCAAGTATGAATATAAAGAGGAGGACCTTAGGAACAAGAGCCCTCTGCTTCTTGAGGTGAATCCAGTTCATAAGAAAATCCCGGTTCTGATCCACAATGGAAAGCCCATTTGTGAGTCTCTGATAATAGTTCAGTATATTGATGAGGTTTGGCACGATAAATCTCCGCTTTTGCCTAGTGACCCATACCAGAGAGCTCAGGCCAGGTTCTGGGCGGACTACGTAGACAAGAAGGTATGTCTTTGCTGTTGATTTAAAGCCTTTTTTTTCCATTGATTCATGGCGATTGGCTCAGATTTTGATAATGATGAGGGATTTGTCCAAACTGCTGGGTTCTTGTTCACACATTCTCTTCTGACATTAAGTTTTGTGGGCCTTGGGGTCTCAAACTAGAACTTTACTGATTCTCTTAGCTGTGTGTGCAACAAGACTCCACTTTGCATTTCTGATGTGGGTTTTCAGTTCTTTGTTATATATGGGTTTTCATTTCTTTGTTCTGTTGAATCTGAAGTCCGTTCTTTCCACCCAAAAAAGCAGATCTCAAGAATGCCTTTTCCCTCAAGAAAGGGGATCCAAAAACCAGTTTTTAAAGCACAGTGTTTGGTTTTTTTTTGTTATCCTGATGTTCAACATTTTGCAGAGCAGTTCTTTTAATACATGTTTTTTTGCTTTGATCTCTTTCTTCTCATTTTCTAAAACCCACATTGAGGGGAAAAGCTTTAGCAAATGATACATTCTTTCAACTGATTCTGATATTTTTCTGCCACCGGCCCTTCATTTAATATGTTCCTAGTATATGAGATTTCTATGCTGAAGGGTCCTTAATAAACTTGTCCAACTATACGGAAAGTTGAAACTTGATGAAATGCTCCAAAAAAATAACCCTTTTCTCTCTTTGACTTTATTGTTTTCCACAGCTCTATGAACTTGGAAGGAAGATATGGTCAACCAAAGGAGAAGAGCAGGAAACAGCCAAGAAGGAATTCATAGAGTGCCTCAAGCTTCTGGAAGGAGAGCTTGGAGAGAAGCCTTACTTCGGCGGTGAAAAAATTGGGTTTGTGGATGTGGCTCTGGTGACCTTCTCTTGCTGGTTTCATGCATATGAGAGCTTTGGAAACTTCAGCATAGAGGCGGAGTGTCCCAAGTTGATAGCTTGGACCAAGAGGTGCATGGAAAAGGAGAGCGTGTCGTCTTCTCTGGAAGACCCACACAAGGTCCATGGCTTTGTTATGGGGATGAGAAAGAAGCTTGGCATAGAATAACTATTTAGTAGTGTTGCTGTGGTAATATTAGATATACGTGAGTGTTTGGCTGTTTGCTTAAGTTTTTGCTTTGAAATTGTATGGTTACTATTTGCAGTTGAAATCCCTTTTTGAGGGTTGGTGGGTTTGCTGGAAAGAAATGTTTTGAATTTGTTTTCATTTGTTTTGGACTGGACTAGAGAGGTGTTCTTTGTATTCCATCATTTCATGTCACAAACAAGTATTAACACAAGTTGGATAAGGCATGCCTCTGGCCCTTTATGGTAACGTACAAAGATATCATGGGCCTACAAAGATATCATGGGCTACAGAATAGGATAGGGCCCGCTTTTTAAATCACTTTTTTTAACTAATATGTTTGGCAAAAGATGTTCTTCAACAATTTAATTCATCTTCCTTGTCGGTCATTTTAAGTAACAAGAAAATGAAAAAGAAATAAGAGAAAAGTTCAATCACGTTCCATAATGTTTGTTTTTGAAAATTGCTTTTATGTTAAACAAACAAAAATAATTTTTAAATTTTTTATAAAATAAGGATGTTTGACAAGTTATTTTAAAGTTGGTTGTTTAATTTTTTTAAAAATAATTTTTCTATGTTGATTTTGTAAAAATATTCTAAATTTAATTGAGGTCTTATAAAAAATGAAAATAGTTTTAAATTATAAATAAATTAAAAAAATAGTATAATATATCGGTGTGAACCTACGTTTTTCATGTGCGTCCCCATTCGACGGCGAGACTTGTTTTTTATTTATTTAGTGAAAAATATGATTTTTAGAAAAAGATTTGAAGTCCTCGTTGATTTTTGTTTTATTTTTTAAGGGAAAAACAAAATAAAAAATAAAAACCCTAAATGTGAATTCTGAAGAAAAAATAGGTTTGTGAAAAATCGAGTTTGGGTCTGGGGGTCAAGTTACTTATTGGGAAGGTATGGTAATGAGTTATAGCACCCCTCTAAGCTCGTTTATGTACGACCTCTACTAAATGAATTAAGGAAATTGTGACAATTAATTAATTAATTATAAATATCAAGAAAAATAATAATGTAAATGAGTTTGTACAAGTCATGGTGAAAATCAATATACACAAAAATAATGATGAAATCTAATTACAAGAATACACAAAATAAATAACAAAAGAATTATGCAAAATTGATTTATTGAACTAAATAAAAATATTAAAAAAATAGTTTTCAAGAAATTTCAAAGGGTTTTATTAAAAATGATTTTGGATTAATGATTTTAATTTTTTTTTATTTACAAAAAAGAAGTTTCAATTTATTTTCAATTAATGATTTGATTCAATTTCATTTGTATTTAATTTTTTTTAAAAAAAAGTTATTTGCACTTATTATATCAAAAGAATTTATTACAAAATTTCAATTTGGCAACAAAAATGAATTTTACTTGCTTTTACAAAAAAAATTACAATTTTATTTATAAAAGTATTTCAATTTGTTTTAATTTGAGAAAATTGACTTATACAAATTATTAGAAAGAATATAACTTTATTTGCAAAAGAATTTTTAATTAAAAATTAATTTTTGGGACAACTTTATTTACAAAACAATGTTTGGACAATTTTTATTAAACAAACAAATTTTTGGACAATTATTATTAAAAATAAAATTTCAAATTCTATTAAAAACAATTTTTTTGGATTTTTCTAAAAGCATTTTTCTGAATTTTTATTAATAAAAAAAACTTTCTTTTATTAAGAAGAATATTTTAAAATTATTATTTTATTAGAATATATTTACTAAATTATTCCTCTTATTTAAATGACAATTTTGATTTGTTAAATATTTAATTCTATATATACTCAATAAATATATACAAACGAATATTTACAATAATTAATAGAAATAAAATCAAATAAAAGTGAGAAATAAAACGTGGACCCAAATAAGCTTACAACAAGCTTAATGTCTTTCTACAACTTTTTTATTCTTACTTTCTTCCATGAAATTTTGTGCTTCACGTGTCATAAATTTGTACTCAACCAATAGAATTGTAGAATAGACCCATGCAAAAACAAAAATAGCTCAAATGTAAATATCCAAAGATGTACAAAATCCCTAACAAATATTCAAACTCAAATTCAAATTTCGAATTAGTTCGATAAATTTTGTCAATCAAAATGGGCACAAATTAACAAATATAACCTAACAAAAACATCTCACATGCTATAAACCTTAATCCAAAATTTTCAAATTAATAACCAAAATACAACACTATTAGCCAAGCCCAAAATATCACAAAATAAAATAAATTCAATTAGGCCTAAATTTAATATTTCATAATCCAAGCCTAATTTAATATACACCATAATTGTCCCATATCCAAATTAAATAGTTCAAATTGGTGAAGCTCATATCAAATATTCAAGTCATCAATCAAATTTCACCCACATTGTGGACCCTAAATTCATACCCACATTATGGGTCCAAAATTCATATCAATTAACAAGTCCACATTAATAATACATATGACCAAAGAAAATAATTTCCCAAGCCCAATCCAATAAGCCCAAATAAATAACAATAGATTCAAGTTAAAATCAATTACTATGCAAACAAAAATAAAAAAACAAAGATAAAAAAATGAAAATAAAATAAAGTAAAAAGGAAATTTACCTTTTTTTTATAACTATGGGTGGTAGCATTGCTAGCCGGCAGTGACTGGCAGGCAATGGCGGGTGGTGGTGGGCAGTGGTTGGTCGATAGTGGTCGTGGAGTGTGGGGAGGGGAAAAGGAAAGAAAAAGGAAGAGAAAAAAAAAATGAAGGAAGATGGGAAGCGTGTGACAGTGGGAGTCTATGGGAAATGGCAGTGTAGAGAGAAGGACTGTGGGAAGGAGAAAAAAAAAACTGGAAGAGAAAATGGGGACCACCGTGTGTGATAGTTGGGGGGAAGAAAAAAAAAAGAAAAAGGAAGGGAGGAGATGGGAGAGTTGACCGTGTTTGGTGTGTGGGTCGTGGAGTGGTTGTTGTGTTGGAAGGGAGCCTGAAGAAGAAATGATGGAGGAAAAAAAAAGTGAAGAGAGGAACGTAGAGAAAGATGATAGAAAAGTAAAAAAAAAAAAAAAAAAAACTTGGATGGGGTATGGGGAGTGGCTTAGACATGTAGGAGAAGGAAATGGGTAAGGGAAGTAGGTGGAGTGGGTAGAATGAGGAGAAAGAGGAAGAGAGAAGAGAGAGGAGAGCGAAAATAAATAAATAAATAAATAAATTAAATTAAATTTAAAATAAATATATAATAATAATAATAATAATAATAATAATAATAATAATAATAAAATAAATAATAATAATAATAATAAAATAATTTACAAAATAATAAAAACTAAGAATTAAAGGGTGTAAGTGGGCTAAACAATTAAGATGTAATCAAAATTTAAATTTAAGGATAAAATTAAGCTCAATATCAATGTAAAAATAAAATTAGGACAAATTTTGAGGTCTACAATCGGTTTTCATATATTATTATAGTGATTAAATCTATTTACTAGGTTGTAACTTAAAAAAAAAAAAAACCCTATTAGTAAATTCAATGTTACTTGATTTGAAGTTTATTCTTTAATAAAAAAATTTATAAAAATATAAGTATGTATAGAAAAAAAGTAGACTCATTAAAACCCAATTTTTATCCATAAATTTTTAATATTGATTGAACCACTATTTAAGTTTTAAGTTATTTTAAAAAATTACTAAACTCATTAATTAATTTAATGTATTAAGTTTTGTTTAATTTGATTTTATTTGTCTAGTGAAATAAATAAATAAAAAATATAGTTCCATGTAGAAGAGAAACAATAGAGTCATTGTAGATCGGAACTAGAAGTTATAAAAAATATGTAAAATATATATAATTATATAGCTAGAGTTTATATTATAAATTATAAAGTTAAAAAAAAAAAAAAAAAAAAACTACCTTCAATGTAATTTCTAATTTCTTTTAATTATAATGTATAATCAAAAGTTAGACAAAACAAAATTGTACACTCATAAGTTGAATAATGAATATTTCATAGCCTAAAAGGTGTATACAATTTTACACATTTTTGTTATGATAAAAATAATCCATAGCCAAAAACTATGAAAGCGATCAATTCGTAATTTTTATTTTGTTAATATTACATGATGTTCATGCATTTTTTTAAACCATATTTATAATAATCCTATAGCGATAAAATATAACAAAATCTTAAATTGTTATAGTTTTATTATAGAATATTAATTGGATAAATATTATTAGATAATTTTATTCATTTATTTATGATTTATTTTAATAAATTAAAATATTATTCTAATAAAATTATTTCAAATATTATTCTAATTTAAAAATTACTAGACTGTTAAGTCTTGTTTAATTTTGAGTTTATTTATATAGTAAAATAAAATTGGGAAAATATGATTCCATGTAGAAGAAAAATAATAGAGTTGTTCTAGACTAATTTTCATCCATAAATTTTTAATATTAATTACATCATTATTTGAGTTTTAAGTTATTTTTAGAAATTACTAAATTTATTAATGAATTCAACACATTAAGTTTGGTTTAATTTTAAGTTTATTTGTCCAATGAAACAAAATTGGAAACAATAAAGTCATTCAAGTTCAATTTTTGTCCATAAATTTATGGTATTAATTGGATCACTATTTGCATTTCAGTTTATTTTTAAGAATTACTTAGACTTGTTAATAAATTCAACGCATTAAGTCATACTTGATTTGGTGATTATTTACTAAGTGAAAAAAATTGTAAAAATATGATTATATGTAAAGAAAAAACTAGCCAAGACATTTAAATGAATTTTGGTGTATGACATTCTAATGTTAGTGAGTTTCATGACTTTATAGTACTAACTAAATCAATTTTTGACTTTTAAGTTATTTTTAAAAATTAGTAAATTTTATGTACAAAGTATAATTTGATTTAGAATTTATTTTATCAATGAAAATTTTCTTAAATTAAATAAAATTCATAAAAACACATGTAATTTAAAAGAATATTATATTTGAAGATTTTCAATATCGGTATTAGATCATAGAAAGAGGTAAAGAAGAATGATATCATCATCAATCTTATTTGCTTTTTATAGTTTTTTTTAATTCCTCTATATTTTTCTTTTGCTTTTAAAAATTGATTAAAACAATTTCTACTTGTTTTCTAAAATATGTTTTTTTATTTCAGTTTATTTTAAAAAATTACAAATAGAAAACAACTAACAAACAATTTTATGAATTTTTAAAAATAGTTTTTTTTTTAATTTTTAAAAACAAAAATTATTTTTTAATGAAATGGCCAAATAGGCTAAAAACTTTTCGACAACAAATTTTGAGAATTTGGGTCAAGTGCTATGTGCTCTTGTACAATCCTCCACTATTTTTGGCCTTCATGTCACCGTTGTCAACTTTTACTGTGAATAAGTTCACGAGCTTATCTTACTTTATATTCGAGAGCAAGGAACAAGATCTTGAGAGATGCTTGGTTTGTATTTTTTTGTATTAAAGAAATAAAAGAGCATTCACTTACTATTCCATTTTGTACTAAAAAAATTTGATAAGACATTGATAGGCATGTAAATATTATAACATTTAAATAAACTAAAAATATTTTTGTTATATTATTTTAATTTTAATTTTTGAACTTTCGTATTAACATTCGTTTTAAATTTTCATATGATTTAAAATTGATCATGGTTCTAACTTTTTACTAGGTTAAAATCTTTTAATTTTTTAGATACATAAAATAGAAAATAAAATATATTTTCATAAAAATTTTATTAACATTTCTTTAATTAATTTTTATATTTCTTAAAATACATATATCTTTTTTAAAAAATAAGTACATCATTTAGAAAAATAGGTACATCTAATATAAAAACATGTACATTTCATTTCATCGGGGATTCTTATCCTCATTCAACCTAATTCGGGTGTGGGATTTCACTTATGTAGGTCTCAGAATGCATTTGAGGTCTTCTTATACCCTATTCAACATGATATAACTTTGTGTACATGCTTTAAAAAAATGTATAAAAGTTTAGAAAAGTATTTACATCTGATTTGAGTTGAATCATTCCCTTATTCGACCTATTTTGAGTCTAAATTTTAACTTCTATATACCTCATGATGCATTCCCAAACCCTATTTGGCATGGTAGAACCCTAGGTACATATGTTACAAAAATAAGTATATTCTTAAGAAAAAGTACATCTTTTACAATAATAACTATATTCTTAAATATATATATATATATATATATATATATATATATATACATTCGTAAGAAAAATGCATATATTTGATTTGAGGTTAACCATGATCCAATTCAACCTAATTTGGATATAAGATTTGACTTATATATGCCTCAAAATGTATTTTATGCCTTCCAAAACTTCATGTAGCATGGTAGAAGTATAGGTTCTGAAAAGGTGAATCTCAATAGTGGAATACACCTAAAGGGGGGGTTGAATAGGTGTTTTGACCAATTAAACAAAATCTCAACTCAAATTAGTGAACCTTAAAACTTCTTGAATATTTTTCTTTTCTTCACACAGTCTAAAAAACAAATTATAAATCAGATGAATATATGAATGCAACAACACTCCCCAACAATATTCAAATGAAATTCACATGCACATGATCTAATACTCCTAAACCCAAATCAACTTAAAACTAAATTATGATAAAAACAAGATCAATATACCTCAAAATATCAATGCTTAACAATCAGAAACGACTTCAAAGATGATTCATAGCCATTTCTCTTTATCATTCAATCAAATACTAGACAATCAAAATTATAATAAATTGTAGAAACTAAAAAATGATGCTAATAAGAGAAAACGAGACAATGAGACACCATAAATTTACATGGAAAATTTTCGAAGAGATAAAAAACCACAGGCCTACTACCGATCGAAAACATCCACTATAAAGAATAAAAACTAAATACAAGGTTTTACCTAGCTCAAGCCAACCAATCTTTCCCAGACTACTTGACTAGTACCTTCACTTTTAGTTTCTCACATTCTTATTGTAGAGCACATTTAGAGTCTACACCAAGCTCGATCTCGGCCTCTTCTTGATTTCACATAAGAAAAAAAATGGGTTTTTGCGCAAAACCAAGAGAATTAGATATGAATGTTTCAAAAATCAACCCATGCTCATTTTCAGAAAATCCATTTAAAAAAAATTTCTTAGAAAACTTGGATGGATTTTCTTCATAAGTAAACACCCTTAAAATGGCGAGGAAAGAAAAAACTCTCTCACAACTATTGTAGTCACCACTTATAGAGATGAAAGAGATTTGATTTTAAATGAGAAAGAAACCCTTAATCGAAGGGTTGAAAGTTGATCTTAAAAATAGGTTAGTTGGATCAATCTGCAATCCAAAAACAGGAGAACAAAAGCCTTGCACTAACAATATTTCTCCTTGTTTTCTTAACTCATTTAAAGATGAAAAAATAGGGTTGATTCATATTCAATCACCACACTCGACTACATACCTCGACCTCTTAGCAAAGTGTTAATCTTCAAAGGTAAAGTAGTTCAAAGAGGGATTTGTAAACTGAGTTAGGGGACACTTAGGAATTTTGTCTGAAATTACCAACCTAGCTAAACACTCACAATCTCCTCCTTTGGCAATTCTGGGACAAAACCCTTTACAATACGAATGAGTACAAGTAAGTAAGTCCCACCCAACTCTTATACAAGGCCACACACTTACTCAAAACCTCACCAAAGGTGCTACAAATCCTATAAATAAATCTCAAGAAAAAACTTTAGTAGCACTTGCACATATTACCAAGACACTTCCATAAGTTTCAAATGAATTGACACACAAATATCCACATATATCCACAAAATCACTTGTCTAAAGATAGTTAATATGCATTCATGAGTTCAAAAACGTGTCAAATATCCATCGATATACAAAAAAGGTGATCATGATCAACATATCAAATATCCAAAGCAACAAAACACAAAGAAACTGTCATGATCAACTACATGTCATATCAACATCCATGTAAAATGTAAAATGTTTCCTAATTTTTGTCCCAATAGGAGACAAAAGGTCATAATCTCCCATTTTCTATCCAAGAAAAAAGACAAATGGATGAGAATTCAATAGCATAATATCTCACATCCAAATCAACAAACATTCACTTTTCAACAAAATGTCAAATACCCAAAAATCAAATATTCACATATTACCAAGTATCCATATCAACATTTCAGAAAAAAAAAATTATAGGATACAAGAATCTCTTCTTGACTCCCATCACAGGATATAAGAATCTCCTGTTGAATCCTATCACATGGTTTCAATTAAAAACGTTCAAAAAATGCTTTATCACCATGAAAATAGATTTCAAGCATGAAAATGTATGCAAACCACTCAAAATGAACAACCAAAGCCTAGGATTAGCATTCCTAGAAACTAGGAACACTCCAAGGCAAAAATGAAATCTCAAACTATTAAAACTACTGTGAGAAGACTCCACACACAATAAATAAATAAATAAATAAAATCCAAATGAGACTAAGGGCTGATTGGAATTTCCAGAAGTGTAGATTGCATTGTGTTGATTGTGCTGTGAAAACCATAGTCCTAAGGGCTAATTGGAATTTGCAACTGTTGGAACGGAATCCCAACCGCACAAGATGCAATCTAGTGACGCACACAGGAGGTCCTAGCCAAAACATACTTTGCAGAAGGCAATTTCTAACAACACCGATGCACTAAGAAGAGACACACAGGCCAATGACATGAGTTGGACAACACAACAATTCTAGGCTATTCGACGAGGTTGTTTGGTGGGATTGGCCAGACTTGAAACGCTCACCAGATAGGGAAGTTTGACTATAAAGGTTTCAATGGTAGAGACTTCTGACGGTAGTGGCTGGAATGATGAATCGACGATGATGGCTAAAGAGAAGCATAGAGTAGAGAAGTTCCCTTCTTTGGAACAAAAAACCTAGGGCTTTTGAAAGAAATGAATTGGGAAAAATTGATTTAGGGATTTTGACTTTTTACTTTTAATTATGAAAATACCTCTCATCCATTAAACCATATGAGTATAACTAGTTGGGGGCAAAAATGGAAATTTTCAAAAATGCATAAGTGGTATCGATTTTGGTGGATTGATCCAGCTTTCGATTGTGCTCTCGATGGTACACAGTCACATAGGTTTGAACATACCAAATTTGAAAAAAATGGTTAAGTGTGTGAGAAACAACTACTAGGTGGTAACGATCTTGGTGGATCGATCTAAGATTCATTCAAGGGCTCTCGATCACTACATTGTGCACACAATGGATCGATCCACAAATTCAATAGATCGATCGACACTTAATTGAAAAATGACTTAGGCAAAAACTATCGAAAAATCACAAGAAATACACCAATAGGCTTTCCAAAAACTAAACATTGATTGACCAAATATGAGATACAATAGGATGGCATACTTATATTTCAATTAATGAGTTAGAGTTGATTCACATTGAACAAAAATGCTTCCAAGAACTTAACAATGGAAAAAATTAATAAACATAGAGATTGAAGTACTTTCCAAATTTATCAAATGAATAGGTAAAAAACAAATGATTATCAACACTCTAACAAGGAAGCTTAAGCTAAAAAAAAAAAAAAACTCATTCATGACACCATAAAACGGTGAAAATGTTAAATAATTTTCACTTATAAACCTATATTCATTTATGAGCCAAAAATCATTTTCAAGATACTCTTCCTTTCTAGAGAAATTCAAGATAATGTTCCAAGAAGTCAATTTGCATTTCTCTTGGCTAGATTTTTGTTTAACATGACCTAATCACATCCCTTTAATAAAATTCATACACTATTTGATTTTCACATTTAGCATTGAAAGGAATACAAAGCGATAAGTTTTACCGTAAAGATCAATTTTTGACTTGAAGATCTCTAAGGACGCCTTTACAACATAACAACATAAGGGATGTCCCACTTTTGCAATGGAGGCTTTTTAATTCTTGAAACATTGCCAAGGAGCCATATCCATTCAACTTCATATTTTCTTTTTCTTTTCTTTTTCATTTTAAAAAAAATTTAATTTCAAAGAGAGGACAAACAATCAAAGACTGATCATCTCAACCTCTCAAGGATATTCCAGGTGTCTTTACTCACTCTTTAATGCTCATTAAATGGGTATACTTAGACTTTAAAGAGCATTATTCACCATTTATGCAAACACAAGGTCCAACAATGAGCTTTTACTCACTTAATAGAAATGAAGCTAATCATTTGTAGTTTATCTAACCAAATCAAAATAACAAGGATTCAATACCATGTTTATCAAACAAGCCATGGAGATAAAGACATCTTGAAGCTTTTAAGATCATTATGAGTTAATTTAACTTTTAAACAAAATGAATAAGCATGTCACTCTCATGAACTCAACAATTGTTGAAAATTTATGAAAAATGGAGAAAAGATTGAACCAAAACAAAAAGAACATCAAGTTGATGATATTTGGGAACTTAGGAAGACAACTAGGACTCAAGGATATGCAAGAGGAGTCCTAGACAAGTTCTTGAGGCAGTTAAATAGAGAGTATATAAACCTATGGGGCTCCTAAGTGATTCAAACCTAGAAATGTCCAAAGGTTTAGTAACATTGTTAGCAATTTGACTCTCTATAAGGAAAAACTCTAGTGAAACAACCTTGTCTTCTACCAAGTCTTGAATGCAGTGATGCTTAATGTCCACATGTTTTTATCTAGAATGAAGAACATGGTTCTTTAACCTGTCAATAACATTGGCATCATCAAATTCCACCCCCCCATCAATCCTAACTTTTACAATGGGATGCTCTTTTTCATTTTGCAACAATCTATGTTGTAGCAAGTGATTAACACATACAATTTTAGAATTTCCACACACAAGAGAAGAGGATGAAGGAGATTTTTCACTAACAACATAGCACTTATCACAAATTCTCAAGCCAATCATCACACATACATCATTCAAGTTAAACACCTTGCAAAAATTTTGTGAAAATTTTACATTGAACTCATTCCCACACATTTGGCTTATTCTAACTAAGTTAGCCTTTAAACCTTCATATAAGACCTCTTCAAGATTAGGAATGTCGGGGGCACAAATGGTACCTTTGTCTTTCACCCTAGCCACATTACCGTCTCTAAATGTCACATTTCCTCCATCAAATTCAGTGAATGAAGTGAACAAAGATTTATTTCCAGTCATATGATGTGAGCATCTACTATCAAGATGCCATGAGTGTGACTCACTAGCTCTAAGTATGGTATGGACAACAAAACACTTCAACTCATTCATTTACACCCAAATTTGTTTAACATTTGAGACTTGTTTTTCATTCAAAGTGCTTCCTTTCAACTCACCATTATGAGGGATCTTTGACCACTTCTTGGACACTCTCTTATTCTCATTCAATAACATATTCTTCAAAGTATAACATTCATTCATTAGGTTGGTCAATTTCTTTTGAAAATTATCAAACAATCTTGCACAACATCTATAAAAAAATGTGTCCCATTTTGCCACAATGATTGCAATGAAACTTGATTTGAGAATGAGTTTTCTTAGGAGATTATTTTTCACAAGGCTTAACAAAAATTGTTTTACCACTACTTAGAGTAGTATTTGCATCAACAAATCCTAAGCCTTGTTTATCAAAAAATTTACGCCCTAAATTGATAAACTCATTAAGTCTCTTAGAGCTAGGATGTGACTCTTCCTTCTTAAGACTTAACTCATCCTTGAACATTTGATTCAATTTTCAATACATAATATTTTTTCTTCACTTCCAAATGTTCATTTTCAAGAAATCCAATTTTGTCAAGCAAAACCTTCTTTTCTCCCTTCAAGACATCAATCTCATTGATTAGAATATTCTTAGAAGCCTTCCACTTGACTTGTTCTTGTTTAAGGCTCAAGCACTCCTTATACAAAGTCTCATATGCTGTGTCAAAACTCATGTCATCATCATTGGAGTCACTTGACTCATGACTCACTTATCACTTAAGACCTCTTTCTTGAGTGGTTTCTCATTGACACTTGCAACAAAGGCTATGAAGTTAATGCATTTTTCACTTCCATTGGATTCTTTTTCACTTGATTGACAAGATTCTATGTTTCTTCAAGTGATTTGCATGACCTTCTTTTCTTTTTTTCTTTGAGGGACATTTGGCAGCATAATGCCCATTTCCTCCACATTTAAAGCACTCAATCTCCAACTCTTTTTTCACACCTTTCTCCATATTTTTTTTTTTTTCTAATAGAGTTCCTCCATTTTTACCATCATTTGATTCTTTCTTGGATTTTTTGAATTTCATGTACTTCTTAATTTTTTTAGTAAACTTAGTAAGCACACCATTTGATATTTTCTCATCATCCTCACTTTCGGAACTTAGGGACTCTTCTTTAATAGTTTTTAAAGCAATTCCCTTAGCTTTCCTAGGTGATACAAGCGTCATTTAAAAGGTTTGGAGGGAACCTACAAGTTCATCTATCTTCAAGGAATCCACATCCTTAGACTCTTCAATGGCGGTAACCTTAGCTCTAAATCTCTCTCGAAGAGATCTTAAAATTTTTCTAACCACCTTAGTGTTAGAGATGGATTCACCTAGATTGAAGTTAGAATTCACTATATCCATCAATTTCGCATGAAATTCTCCAAAAGTTTCATGGTCATCCATCCTAATGGTCTCAAACCTAGATGTCAACATTTGAAGCCTGGACATTTTCACGACATTAGTTTCTTCATGAGTCACTTGGAGGATATCCTAAGCCTTCTTTAACCAAAGTGCATGTGGCAATCCTACGAAATTCATTCGTACTAATGGCATTGAAGATGGAGTACATGGCTCTAGCTTTATTCTCACTTGCTTCATTTTCACTTCTATCACATTCCAATTGTGGCTTGATAACATTTGTTAGTTTACCTTCTCTATCTAACACCTTAGGTGGAGACTAACCAAATTCAACGACATTCCAAACTTTTTCACTTTGCATTTTGAGAAAATATTGCATTCTCACTTTCCAATGAGAATAATTTTCACCAGTTAAGAATGGTGGTCTCCTAATGGAAGCCCTCTCTTAATAAGGTTCCATAATTGAGATTTAAGGACCGAAAATGATTTTTTCTTTAAAAACCCTCTCTGATACCAATTTAAAAGGTGAATCTCAATAGTGGAATACACCTAAATGGGGGTTGAATAGGTGTTTTGACCAATTAAACAAAATCTTAACTCAAATTAGCAAACCTTAAAACTTTTTTAATATTTTTCTTCTCTTCACACAGTCTCAAAAACACAAATTATAAATCACATGCATATATGAATGCAACAAGACTCCCTAATAATATTCAAATGTAATTCACATGCACATGATCTAACACTCCCAAACCCAAATCAGCTTAAACTAAATTATGATAAAAACAACATCAATATACCTCAAAATATCAATGATTAACAATTAGAAACAACTTCAAAGATGATTCATAGTCATTTCTCTTCATCATTCAATCAAATAGTAGACAATCAAAATTATAATAAATTCTTAAAAATTGAAAACTGATGCTAAGAAGAGAAAGATAGACAATGAGACACCATAAATTTACATGAAAAATCTCCGAAGAGATAAAAAACCATGGGCCTATTACTGATCGAAAACATCCACTATGAAAAATAAAATCTGAATACAAGGTTTTACCTACCTCAAGCCAACCAATCTTTCCCAAACCACTTGACTAGTACCTTCACTTTCCGTTTCTCACATTCTTCTTTCGGGGCACACTTGGAGTTTGTACCAAGCTCGATCTCGACCTCTTCTTAAATTCATACAAGAACAAAATGGGTTTTTGCACAAAACCAAGAGAATGAGAGATGAATATTTTAGAAATCAACCCATGTTCATTTTTAGAAAATCCATTTTTTAAAAAAAATTATTGGAAAACTTAGATGGATTTTTTCATAGGTAAACACCCTCCAAATGGTGAGGAAAGAAAAAACTCTCTCACGACTACTATAGTCACCACTTCCAGAAATGGGGGAGATTTGATTTTAAATGAGAGTGAAACCTTAATCCAAAGGTTGAAAATCGATCTTAAAAACATGTTAATTGGATCAATTTGCCCCTATACCTGGATTGATCCAAAAACAAGGGAACAAAAGCCTTGCACCAACAATATTTCTCTTAGTTTTCTTTACTCATTTAAAGATGCAAAAAAATAGGGTTGATTCACATTCAATCACCACACACTCAACTACATACCTCGACCTCTATAGCAAGTCTTAATCTTCAAAGGTCAACTAGTCTGAAGAGGGATTGGTAAACCAAGTTAGGGGACACTTAGGAATTTTTTTTGGAATTTCCAACCTAGCTAAACACTCATAGGTTCATTTATTAGAAACATATAACACCTTAAGAAAAATATGTACATTTGATTTCAACTTAACATGACAAAGTCACACTCATTTGGGTCTAAGATTTGACTTATGTATGCTACAAAATGTAATTAAGAGCTTCCCAAACCTCATTTGACATGGTGGAACCCTACCTAAGGTACATCTTTTACAAAAATACATACATTCTTAACAAATATATATATATTTTGAAGAAAAATGCTTACATTTTTTTCAAGCGAACTGTGTGTTGGCATCGTAGATCTAAGGAACATAAACAATACCAATTTATTTATTTATTTTTTTAAATTGATCTTTAGGGTTAAAGTGCTAACCTGATGTTTCAGACCTTAAATTCCAAGTGTTGAAGATGACATTGAAGTTGTTGGAAGTCTCGTAAACCCATGGTCTTTTGCTTGATGACTCAACTTTATTCTTGGCACATTTTCGATAGGAAGGAAAGAAAGGTGGAGGCTACAACTCTCTTTCTCTCTAAATGGAGGAAGAAAAAAGTGATGAAGACTCTAACCCCTAGGGGGTATTTATAGGGTTCCTAACTAGGCTTAAGTGACTTGAGCCCACATGGGCTTGGGTAACTTAATTTAGCCCAAAATGGATCCTAATTGATTAATTAACCCAATAGGGCCTACTAATTAATTAATTAGCTCAATCTAGAGACCTTTTTCACTTACCCTTGTGCAATCTTGTATAATTAACAAAATACCCTTATGCACAAAAGTGAACCTAGAGTCAATTCGACCCTCATAAGTATGCTAAAAAGATATATAAGCTCAGAGCGGGGACCACTAGGATCCATAAGAGTACTAACTCCCTTAGGATCCACTAGTATCCATTGTGTTCAGTCTTCCCATGAACTGGTGTTCTAGTCTAACAGGGTGAAAACTATCAACCTTTCAAGACTATCTCTACTATCCTTGAGTTACAAATCCTCCTATTGTATATTTAATTGACATGTTTTAGCTCTCAAAGAGCTTATGCCAAGTTCTACTTAAGGAACTATTATGACCATAGTTTCCATGAACACATCCCCTTAAGATCACCCAAGGGGACACATTGTCTCAATCCCATGAGATATCATGGTGTCTATTGAGAATACCTATTGTTACCGACTTCCATCAACAATGACCCAATCCATAGGGAATATATGATCAACTTACGATCTCACCTATAGGTAAAAGTCATTGCTAATTTTAGTACAATCTCAATATTCTCTCAAGGTTGAGAGATAACACAATGAAGTATCTTGGTGAGGTCATGACTATTTGATAGTCTTAAGTCATGACTCATCGTAGGTCTTGTCCAACGTGTAATCATACACAGTAGTGTACTCACCATGGGAAACCCATCCCGATAACGAAGACCAACCATCCCTCCAATTAGGAGGTGGTGCACTACAACCTCTAATGGCTTGCCTAGACCCATAAACTGGTTGTGAACAAGTCAATTATTTGCAAAGAACTCATGGCTTAAAGATCTTCTATGCAACTCCTAATGCACCTAAGTCATGTACCATGCAAAATATGTTGACAAGACTTCTCATAAAATATAATACATGGAATAAAGATAGATAAAAGTGAAATGGGAACATCATTAAATAAATAAGGAATTTCAAATTTAATACACCATGTTATGCTTTTAAGAGCTCTATCTTAAGACTATAATCCTATTTGACCTTATTTAGGTCTAGGTATTCACTTATGGAAGCCTGAGAATGAATTAAAGGTCTTTCCTTACCTTGTTAGGCTTTTCTAAACCCTAAGAACATCCTTAAGAAAAAATACATATATTTTTATGGAAAACATGTACATTCTTAAAAAAACAAAATATGTGCATTTTTTTTTAAAAGGAGATTGTGGCCTTATTTCGCCTTATTTAGCCTTATTTAGGTTTTAATATTAACTTATGGAAGCCTTGTAATAATTTTGAGGCTTCCCATTCCTCGTTGGTCATTTTTAAAGTCTACGTACATCCTTAAGAAAAATACGCACATTCTTAAGAAAAGTACGTAAATTCTTAAAAAAAAAAAAAAAAAAATTCTTTTAAGGTGGACCATGGTTCTATTCATTCTTATTTGGGTCTAAATATTAAATTATAGGAGCCTCATAATGAATTTGAGGTCTTCCTATTCCTTGTAGGTCATTTCTAAATCATACATACATCCTTAAGAAACATGACTTGCAAGCTTTGGTGACTAGCAAGTTCTTCGTGGACTCTAGATATTCAAGAAATAATAAAAGTAGTGTTGCAGTTTCCATCATCTTGGATAATAGATTTTGGAATGATTGTTTGATAGTTGTGAATCTCATGTCTCCACTAATGTGCTTATTGCATATTGTTGATTGTGATGAGAGGCCTTTGATGGAATATGTGTATGAAGGCATGTATAGGACTCGTTTGGGCATCAAGAAATTATTTAACCATAACAAAAGACTATACAAGCCTTATACAAAGATCATAAAGCAACATTGGGATCAACAACTAAAGAAAAGCATTCATTTAACAACTTATTGGTTGAATCCATGTTTCCAATATGATAAGGAAAACTATTGTAATAAGCCAACTGTTATTGGAGGTGTCATGGATGTTATTAATTAGAAAGTTTTGAAAGACAAGCTTGATATGATGAATGAAATGAAGTCGTTTCATGATCGATTGGGAAGTTTTGGAAGAGAACTTGCTTATTCTTCATGTGATTTACTTCAACCTAGTAAAAGATCATTTTAATTTATTAGTGTGCTTGTTTTTTTTCATTAGTTACCTATTGACTATTTAATATTTTAAACTTGCTAATGCTTTTTTTTTTTCTTCTTATTTTTAATGTGAAAATGGTAACTAGCTAAATGGTGGAGGCTACATGGATATAGTACACCACATTTGCAAAAGTTGGCCATTCCAATATTGAGCCAAACTACGTAGTCTTCTAGATGTGAGAGGAATTGGAGTGTCTTTGAACATATGCATACCAAACGAAGGAATAGATTGGAACATCAAAGGCTTAATGATCTTGTATATATTTATTACAATTCGTGGCTAAAAAATCAGTATAAATGTTTTCTTAGTTGTTTTGAATTTAAATTCTTTCACTCACAATTATGAATAATTATATGTTTTTCTTTAGGTTTAATAACAAGAAAAGAACCTATGATCACATTGACTATGCATGCATTGATGAGACCGATTTTTGCATAGTTGATGAGGATGAGCCAGTAGAGCTATATGTTAAAGATCTGGAAAATCTTCTATATGAGGAAGGGTCAATTCCAATAAATGAATTGGAAAGTTCAAGTTCTCACATTGGTTAGTAGAATATTTAAACTTATAAAAGTTCAATAATTATATATTTTTTTTCTTCAAAAATGATTTCTTGTTGATATATATTCAATATTTTTGTAGATGACAATGATGGTGGTGGCGTGGTTGTAGAAGGGTTTGATGTGGAGAACTTTGGTTTTCCATATGCTCATTTTGAATCTCCACATCTCAATTTTCAAAATGAATGAAGACATGCGTTAGCCCAAGGGTTCTCCTAATCCTGTTTTGATGATAACAAACTATGGTTAAGTTACTAATTGGTTTGAATTATAAAGAATTTCAGGTGTTAATTTGGAAATTCATCAAAGGACCTAATGGATGCAAGATCAAGACTTTTGAAATTTTTTTTAATCATAGGAAACTATATAAGATGAATGCATGGGTATAATTAAGATTTTCATATCATTTCATGCATTAAATTCACATTTCCATCAAAATTTGATTTCTGTCAAATGAATCTTAGGTAAAATGTTTCAAAATTGGCATATTATTTTACCTAAAGACCTTGCCTAAGTGTTAGAAGCAAAAAGACCAAAAAAAGATAGGTTTTTGGGCCAAAAATGGAGAATCGGTCGAGGTAGTAGCCAACCGGCTCAACCGGCTAGAGTATTGGTCGATCGGTTATCTTTTCTAGTAGCCCTTCTTTCCCCATCGAGGGGTATGCCTTCCTGATCGAGGTTTGATCAAGGGTAATGGTCACCTGCCAAGCATTTAATGCTTCAACAGCTAGTAAACCGATTGACCCCTAACCCAATTAGTTGAGGTTGTTTTTTGACTTTTTGGTTCCCGAGGTTAGAAACCTATAAATTGAGAGTTCCACTTCATTTATGAATAGGAAAACACCTGTATTTATTTGTTTACCTACTTGTTCTTGCCATAAAAACTCTCATTCTTTTCTTGGTGCAGTAAATCTCCATTTGCATATTCTTTAGTGCACCTTTGTGATTCATCCTAGCCTATTTGAGCCATTGTTGAGCTAGGTTGAGAGATTCAAACTTGTTAATTGAGTGTTAAAACCTTCAAGTGAGTTGAGACTTGAAAGGGTTGTGTAAGAGCACATTGGAACCAAAATCCAAGTGTAAAAAGTGATTAGAAGCTTGGTTGAAGCTTCAAGTATAAGTGAAACCCTTACTCGGTTAGGAGCATGAGGAGAGTGGATGTAGGCAAGGAAGTGTTGAACCACTATCAATCTGAGTTTGCTTTCTATAGCCTTATCTCTTTGTTTGTGTGCTTCTTATACTTAATTTTATTGTGTTTAAAAAGATTTTTTTTTTTTAAACTCCAATTCACCCCATTTTCCCTTCCTTTTAGGTGTCTTTATCTATTTAGATTAGCCCTTTATTTTCTCAATTGGTATCAAAGCTAAGCCTCTTGTTTAAGACTTAGTCTAAGAGGAAATGACTAATCCATCAAGCTTATCTCACATTGAAAGTTTTGCAACCAGTAGACCTC
Source organism: Vitis riparia (assembly GCF_004353265.1). Lineage (NCBI taxonomy): Eukaryota > Viridiplantae > Streptophyta > Magnoliopsida > Vitales > Vitaceae > Vitis > Vitis riparia. Next base: position 18,097,812 of record NC_048449.1, on the reverse strand, counting down.
CATTTTTTTTTGGGAACCGATTATCCCTATTGAAAAACTAAAATGACTTGGTTTTTATAATCAACCGATTTAGACGTATGGGACGTTACTGAAAATGATCCAAAATTTTCTTTAAAACTAGTTAGTGGAGTCATGGTTCCAAAATCTAAGAAAGAATGGGATGAGTGTGATAAAAGAAACTTTCAATTAAATGCTAAGGTTGTTTACACTTTGCAATGCTCTATGGATAGAAATGAATATAATAGAATTTGTCAAGGCAAATCGGCTAAATAAATTTGGAGATTACTGGAAATAACTCATGAAGGAACAAATCAAGTTAAAGAGTCAAAAATCAATTTACTTGTTCATAGTTATGAATTGTTTTTTATGAAACTATTGTTGAGATGATCACTAGGTTCATCAACATTGTCAATGGTCTTGAAGCCTTGGGAAATACCTACAAGGAATCAGAGAAGGTGGTGAAGATCTTGAGGTCACTTCCATTAAAGTGGCTCACAAAGGTCACCGCAATTCAAGAAGCCAAAGACTTGACCAAGCTACCTTTAGAGGAGCTCATAGGGTCATTAATGACATATAAGATCAAGTTGGCAAAGAAGCAATAAGAAAGGGAAGACAAAAAGAAGAAGAGCATAGCGCTCAAAGCTACAACAAAGGAAAAAGAAGAAGTTGAAGAAGAAAAACAAAGTGAAGAAGATGAAGACTTAGCCCTCATCACAAGAAAGTTCAACAAATTCATTAGGGGTGAAAGGTTTAAAGGAAGAAGGTTCACTTTTAGAAGAGACTTTTCTAAAAAGGAATCTTCATCTCACGATGACAAGGAGAAATAGAAAGAAAAAAGAGACTTAGTGTGCTTCAAGTGCAAGAAATCGGGACACATTAAATATGATTGTTCTCTATACAAAAGTGAAGCCAAGAAGAGAAAGAAGAAGACAATGATGGCCACTTGGAGTGAAAGTGAATATGAATCCTCTGAAGAAGAAAATGAGAAAGAAGTGGCAAACATGTGCTTCATGGCAATAGATGAACTTGATGAGGTAAACTCTAACCTTAGTGATGAAGATATACATGATGATTTTGAAGAATTGTATGTGGATTTTGAAAAACTTGGTTTGAAAAATATTTATCTCAAAAAGAAAGTTTAACAACTTGAAAAAAAAACTTGGAGAAATAAAAGAAAAATTTTCAGATGTTGAAGTTTCTAAAACTCATCTTGAAAAAAAAAATGAGATATTAAAAAAGAAAAATGAATGGTTGACCTCCTCTCTTTCAATCTTTTCTTATGGACAAAAATCTTTTGAAATGATCTTAGCTAGCCAAAAATGTGTTTTTAATAGACAAGAGTTAGGATTCACATCTTCAAAAAATCAAAAGTATTTTAAAAACTATTTTGTAAAGGAATCCACAAGTGCAAGTCCTTCCACTACTTGCAACTTTTGTGGAAGAGAAGGACACATTAGTAGTACATGCCCTTTAAGAAATGGTTTTCAAAAGAATTTAAATGCAAAAGTTAAAAATATTTGGATTGAAAAATCTAAGGTCTCTAATCCTCAAGGACCCAAAAAGATATGGGTACCTAATCAACTTGAGTTTTATGTTGTAGGGTTCAAAGAAGGATAAGTGGTTCTTGGATAGTGGACGCTCAAGACACATGACCAGAGACGAATCCAACTTTGCTTTTCTTAAAAAGAAAAATGGAGGATATGTTACCTTTGGAGACAATGCAAAAGGAAAGATCATTGGTCAAGGAAACATTGGTAAGGACACATCCTCTCTCATTGAAAGTGTTTTATTAGTAGATGGTTTAAATCATAACCTTTTAAGCATTAGTCAATTTTGTGACAAAGGTTTTAAAGTGATTTTTGAAGCATCTTATTCATTATCAAGGATATTCAAAATGATAAAACCATCTTCATGGGCCATAGATGTGATAATGTTTACGCTATAATTATTTCAAAATATGATGACCATGATAGATTCTTTTCAAGCATGCATAATCAAAGTTGGTTGTGTCATATGGGGTTAGGACATGCTAACATGGACCTCATTTCCTAATGAACTTGTTAGAGGCCTTCCCAAAGTAAATTTTTAAAAAGATAAAATTTGTGAAGCTTGTCAAATAGGAGAGCAAATCAAAAACTTCATTTCCACATCCAAGCCACTTGAGTTGTTGCATATGGATTTATTTGGTCCCTCTAGGACACCAAGTCTTGGAGGAAAGTCTTATGCGTATGTTATTGTGGATGAATTTTCTAGATACACATAGGTCTTGTTTTTAAGTCAAAAGAATGAAGCCTTTTATGAGTTTTCAAAGTTTTGCAATAAGGTTCAAAATGAAAAAGGTTTTGCAATTATTGGTATTAGAAGTGATCAGGGGAGAGAATTTGAAAATGTCAATTTTGAAGATTATTTCAATGAGCATGGAATTGACCACAATTTTTTGGCTCTTAGAATTCCTCAACAAAATGGGGTAGTTGAAATTAAAAATAGAACCCTTCAAGAGATGACAAGAACCATGCTACATAAAAACAACCTACCAAAATATTTTTGGGCCAAAATAGTTAACACTTCTTGTTATGTTTTAAATAGAGTTTTATTAAAGCCCATACTTGAGAAAACTCCCATGAGCTTTGAAAAAACAAGAAACCCAACATTAGCTATTTCAAAGTCTTTGGATGCAAAAGTTTTATTTTAAACAACAAAGAAAATTTTGGAAAATTTGATGCAAAATCGGATGTTGTAATTTTTCTTGGTTATTCAACTTCAAATAAAGCCTTTAGAGTTTTCAACAAAAGAACCATGGTTGTAGAGGAGTCCATCCATGTTATTTTTTATGAATCTAACAATTTTCTCCAAGAAAGAGAGAGTGTTGATGATTATTTAGGTTTGGAAACCTACATGGAAAGATTGCAAATTGAAGATAGAAGACAACAAGAAGAAAATGGAGAGGATCCTAAGAAAAAAGGATCACCATTGGCACTACCCTCTTCTCAACAAATGCAAGGTGAATCAAGTCAAGAACTTTCTAAAGAGTGGAAGTTTGTCGTCAATCACCCACAAGATCAAATCATAAGTAATCCATCTAGTGGAGTAACAACTAGATCCTTTCTTAGAAACATTTGCAATAATCTAGCTTTTATCTCTCAAATTGAGCTTAAAATTATAAATGATACTTTAAATTATAAAAATTGGATGACTGCTAAGCAAGAAGAGTTAAATCAATTTGAAAGAAGTGAAGTATGGGAATTAGTACCAAGACCTTCAAATCAAAGTGTTATTGGAACTAAATGGGTCTTTAAAAATAAAATTGATGAAAATGGCATAATTGTTAGAAACAAATCAAGGTTGGTAGCCCATGGTTTTAATCAAGAAGAAGGGATAGATTATGAAGAAACCTTTGCCCCCATAGCTAGGTTGGAATCCATTAGGATGCTATTTGTCTTTGCATGTTTCAAAGACTTTATTTTATATCAAATGGATGTGAAAAATGTTTTTTTCAAATGGTTTTATAAATGAGAAGTGTATGTTGAACAACCAACCGACTTTCAAAATTTCAACTTTCCTAACCATGTTTTTAAACTTAAAAAGACACTTTATGGTTTGAAAAAAATCACCTAGAGCATGGTATGAAAGATTGAGCAATTTTATTTTTTTTATTTTGGAAAATGGTTTTAAAATGGAAAAAATTGACACAACTCTTTTCATGAAAACCAAAGAAAATGATATGCTTTTAGTTCAAATATATGTTGATGATATCATTTTTGGTGCTACTAATGTCTCTCTTTGCGAAGAATTTGATAAGTGCATGCATAGTGAGTTTGAAATGAGCATGATGCGAGAACTCAACTTCTTCCTTAGACTTCAAATCAAGCAACTAAAGGAAGGAACCTTCATCAATCAAGCGAAATATATAAGAGATATTCTCAAAAGGTTTAACATGGAGGAAGCCAAAATAGTGAAGACTCTAATGAGTTCATCCATCAAGCTTGATAAGGATGAGAAAGGTAAATCCATTGACTCTACTATGTATAGAGGCATGATAGGTTCTTTGCTATACTTGATCGCTAGTAGACTCGATATTATGTACAGTGTATTCTTGTGTGCTAGATTTCAATCTTGTCCTAAAGAATCTCACTTAAGTGTCGTAAAAATAATTTTCAAATATTTGAAAAGGACAATGGACATAGGCTTATGGTATCCTAAGAGTGATAACTTTGAATTAATTGGTTTTTCGGATGCTGATTTTGCTAGTTGTAAGGTTAAAGAAAAAACACTAGTGACACTTGTCATTTCTTAGGATACTCACTTTCATGGCATAGTAAGAAGCAAAATTCAGTTGTTTTGTCAATGGTGGAAATTGAATACATAGCAGCTGGTTTATGTTATGCACAAATCCTGTGGATGAAACAAACACTTAGTGATTTTGATTTATTTTTTGAGCATGTACCCATTAAATGTGATAATACTAGTTCCATAAGTATATAAAAAAATCTCATGCAACACTCTAGGACTAAGCATATAGAGATTAGACATCACTTTTTTAGGGATCATGCACAAAAAGATGACATAACACTTGAATTTGTAAGCACTAAAGATCAACTTGTCAATATCTTTATAAAACTTCTAAGTGAAGAAAAATTTGTTGATATTAGAAGACAACTAGGGGTGATTTCATTATGATCAAATTTTTGCTCAATGAATTCTTGATGAATATACCTTATGATTGCATAAATTTCATGTCATATGCATCATATAGAGATTTACTTAGATAATGGTCAATTTTTGACCAAAAATCAAAATTCCCTTGGCATTAGGCATAAAAAATTGGGGAATTCAATTGAAAAGGGTAGGGGGATCACAAAATGAAAAAGTACGCAAAAATTGGAAAGTCAAAATCATTGACTACGTTGACCAGACGGTTGACTGATCCTCAACCAATCGATCGGTTCGTCAGGGCTGGGAGTTTTAAGAGGCTTCTGCACTTCTTTTTTCTACATTGTTCTCCTTCATTTTTCAGGGTTTTTTTGGTTTTGGCTTCTAGAGACTAATTTCAATGCGTTTCGGACTGATTGACCTGATTTTGGAAGAGTTTTGAAGACTTTGAAGGCTAAGGTTTCCATTTTGGGTCGTTTTCTCTTTCATTAGTGCATCACAATCAACTCCAGCACCGATCCATTTCCATTTTCGTTCGTTAGGGTTTCAGGTGTGAGCCTCTACCAATTCTTTCTCTTCATTTTGCTTTGTTCCCTTCTTCTATGGCCCCTACACGAGAGCTCGTAGCCTCCAGGGCATAGGGCAAGTACCTAGTTGAGTCGTCTCAGCCAGAGGCATGCCGAAAAACGTAGTTTGGCATCAGCTTGTTCAATACCATGGAGGACTACCAATGGTACAAGTAGCATGTTGCTCAGAGATGAGTAGTTCCCAGGAGAAACATCAATTTTCCCTAGACACTTTGGATTTGAGGGATTATTCACGAGGATGGGCTGGTCATCAGTTGTTACTGTTTTTGAGCGAATTTTTCTGAAATTGGTGCGAGCATTTTACTCGAGGGTGACTTATGGCATGGGTGGCCGGATCACATCTACTGTTAGAGGAGTTGAGATTCGTTTAGACCCGGAGGGCATCTGTCGTATCTTTGATATTGCTCTGGTTGGACTCATAGTATATGAGTCCAAGACGTAGCCTATTGTGCCGAGATTTGAGCCTAGAGAGGCCATTTAGAGTATTTGTGGACTTCTAGACGCCCATAGGATAGGCAAACCCTCAGTACAAAACTTGATAGTCATTAACATATGTCATGCTCTATTTTTTTTACCATGGGGTAGACACTGAGATGAGGTCTCTTATTATGAGGCATTTCTTATAAATTCCATTCTGACTAGGAGACGGATCCATTTGGGATATTTGATGATGATGCACATGATTGCATGTTGCAAGAGCACGACTCGTGTGCTCTCTATGACCGTTTTCTTACCAGAGTATTAAAGGATATCGGCATTGACCTGAGTAGAGAGATAGATTTTGAGGCCCCTAGTGCATATGATGATTAGTCCACGGGGATGATGAAATTTGAGAAGGCCCTAGATGGTTCTTGGGTGAGAAAAGCAGAGAGAGCACTAGCACATGCCTGGGGACAGTGACAAGCACATCCTAGAGTTGAGGAGAAGGAAGAGATTCAAGAGATGGAGAGTGGAGTAGATCCTTAGAGTGGCTATTAGTAGAGAAGGCCCGAGCCTAACATTCCCCCACTCCAAACAGAGACTCCCTCATTGACCGAAGGTGTTCAGTTTGAGACTACCTTCTCTGAGCCGATGATGACTGATCCGACTTTTATAGAGGGTCCATCTACTCAACTGTCATACACTAAACCTTATTGCTCTAGACTTGCATTCACTAAGCCTACCCATACTGAGATACCACCTCCTCAGGCACCTCTCGTTCCTAACCATGCTCCATGGATGGATTTATCTGCTCAGATCAGCTCTCTTAGCACTCGCATGGAGGAGTTTGTTGTGGTTAGTGATACACGTTTTTACTTCATAAAGGATCATATGGATCAGTATTAGACTATTTTCATTTTGCAGTTTGAGTATCTCTAGTAAAGGATTGATCGTATTGAGGATCGCTTGGAGAGTCAACATGAAGAGATGATGATCTATCTGCATTTTGTGTTTCCATCTCCACCTCATTTGCCTTGATTCGTTAGAGACCCCCATTTTTTCCTTTTTGATGTTTCCAAAAGGGAGAGATATTTTAAGATCTAGGAAGATAGATATAGGAGACTCACACATACATTTTTTTTGGATCGTACATATTGGACAATGATATATTTGACTTATGATATATGATATGCCTATAAATTTGATGACTTACATTGTTTCTTATTGCAAATTCTCTCTAATATGTCTTGATCATCTTGGTTTTAAGCTCTTTTGCTCTAATATGTCTTGATCATCTTGATTTTAAGTTCTTAAATATTGATTGTTAATCCATGATTGGTTTGAAGGGGAGATTATTCTTCTCCTAGATAACCAAGGTTTGTTATCATAAAAAAAAAAAAAGATTGTTAGCCTAAGGGTTCTCCTAATCGTGTTTTGATGATAACAAACCATGGTTAAGTTACTAATTAGTTTGAACTATAAAGAATTCTAGGTGTTAATTTGAAAATTCATCAAAGGACCTAATGGATGCAAGATCAAGACTTTTGAAAGACTTTTTAATCATAGGAAACTATGTAAGATGAATGCATGGGTATACTTAGGATTTTCATATCATTTCATGCATCTTTGAAAACTCGATTTATGCATTAAAGTCACATTTCCATCAAAATTTGAGTTCTATCAAATGAACCTTAAGCAAAACGTTTTGAAATTGGCATATTATTTTACCTAAAGCCCTTACCTAAGTGCTAGAAGCAAAAAGACTAGAAAAAGATAGGTTTTTGGGCCAAAAATGGTGAACCGGTCAAGTCACTGGCCAACCAGCTCAACCAGCTAGAGTACCAGTTGACCGGTTACCCGGTTACTCCATCTCAGTCGAGAGATGTAAAAAACCTTCTTTCTCTTCCAAAAACCCTTTTTTCACGATCGAGGGATATATCTTCCCGATCGAGGTCCTGTCAAGGTAACAGTCACCTGCCAAGCATTTAATGCTCCAATGGCTATTGAACCAGTCGATCCCCAGCTCGACCGATCGAGGTTGCTTTTTGACTTTTTGGCTCCCGAGGTTAGAAAGCTATAAATTGAAAGCTCCACTTCATTTATGAACAAGAGAACACCTGTATTTATTTGTTTACCTATTTGTTCTTGCCATAAAAGCTCTTATTCTTTTATTGATGCATTAAATCTCCATTTGCATATTCTTTAGTGCACCTTTGTGATTCATTCTAACCTATTTGAGCCATTGTTGAGCTAGGTTGAGAGATTCAAACTTGTTAATTGAGTGTTAAAACCTTAAAGTGAGTAGAGACTTGAAGATGTTGTGTAAGAGCCCATTGGAGCCTAAATCCAAGTGTAAAAAGTGATTGGAAGCTTGGTTGAAGCTTCAAGTATAAGTAGAACCCTCACTCGGTTAGGAGCTTGAAGAGAGTGGATGTAGGCAAGGAAGTGTTGAACCACTATAAATTTGAGTGTGCTTTGTATAACCTTATCTCTTTGTTTGTGTGCTTCTTGAGCTTAATTTTATTGTGTTTAAAAAGATTTTTTTTTTTTTTTAACTCCAATTCTTGGATGTTCTTATCTATTTAGATTAGCCCTTTATTTTTTTCAACATGAATTTTATAGTATGCAAAAATTGTTCATGAATACTCAAACATTGACATGTTATATTTTGCGTAACTATTTAAGTGTTGCGGTTGACATTTGTATTATCTATTATGGATAATGTGTTAACAACTCTTTAATAATTTGGTCATTGTTGGTTTATTGCTCATATTTGGATGAAGGGTAGCAATGCTTTGATTATTTGATAAATATTGGGTTGATTAACATTATGAATGTATAACATCTTATATTGTGTTATAGATATGATATATGATTATTAGAGACTTTTACAGGTAAAAAACTTTGTGAAAAAAACTCAACAAATAGAGTAAATGCTATCAAAATTTAGATATAATTTATTAATTTTTTAAAATTTTAATAAATATAAAATATATATTTATGACATCACTAATTCGATTGCCAATCCGACCAATGAACCGTGAACCAATAACTTTTCTGATTTAATGACCGATCCGGTTCTAAAAACATTGTCAATTAGTCAAGGACGTGGCAAATCTTTTCCCTTATTTTTACGCGTTAAGAATGATTCTTCATGTAGTTGTAAGTTTACATTTCCTAATATAGGTTCAATTTTTTCTTATTTTGCCAATGTGAAATCTCTTTAATCATGTACCATAGATAGAATACATTTTGGATTGTTTTCATGCTTCTCAAAATTCTTTCTAGAATAATTTTTATTATTGATTTATTTTATAAAGAAAAAAAAATTCTTAAGTGCTCATTTGGATACACTTGTTATTTTCTATTTTTAAAAATGGAAATCAAACTTTTATATAAAATATAAGAATTTGAGACTTATCCAATGAGTTTCAATTAGGTTGATAATTTTGGATAAAAAACTCCTAAATGTATTCCCAATTTGGGTTTTCCAAATCCTTCCTCAAATAACATGCCTGCTGAAAATCAATGTGTTAAAAACATTTAAAGATTAGGTATGTAGTTAGGATAATGGATGGATGAAATTGAATCAGTCAGGTTTTTCCAAACTAATGGTTATCATTTTTTTAAAAGAAGATTTGGGAGTCTTGGGTGGCCTTTTCTTACTAGGTATTTTTAGTACCATGTTTTAAGATTGATTAAGCTTTATGTAGGATTGATCCAGTTTTAGCTATGAATTTTTTTTTAACCATTAATATCTTAAATAATTTGATATAATTTCTAGCTTTGTGAATTACATGGTTTAATTTATTAGGAGAGTGTTTATACATCTTTGTAACACCCAAATTACCTTGAGGTCGAGGGTGACCTTGTTAATTTTGCAAATCTAATAGAAAGATAAAACATGCAAAATGACTAAATAATCAAAGTGAACAAAAGTCATAAATACTCCTTTTAGAGTGAAATCATAGAGCTAAAGCTATCTTTCTAAGATAGAAGTTTAATGATTCACATAACTATGAAATACTAATTTAGTTCAAGTCAAGTTGAAAATTAAAACATAACATATAATCCAAATCAGCATGTCTAGATCTAAACAAAGACTTTGAGGTATAATATATATATATATATATATTAAAAACTAAACTAATAAGAACCCTTAGCCCTAATGTATTATTATCTACATCTAGGGTATTTGAAAGGGGTTTTAAAAGGCAAAAATAGTGAACTTTAGCTCAACTTAATAAACATTAACAAATTTTCTCCAAACTGATGGGACCCTTAGAAACATATGACCCTTCAAGTTAAAAGAGACTAGCCAATCAAAGGGTACAACAAATTCAATAATTGCCCCGATTAACTAGATTGTCCAATCTTCATACAACTAGGCAATGAAAGTTAATAACGCAACCCCTCTTAACTAAGGTGAGATATCATAATACATAATAGAAATAATGTTTTTCACAATACAAAATTTCTTTATAATTAAAGTTATAATTCACCTAAACGAATAAGATAAATCTCACTAATAAAAACCTATTCTAATGTAACAAGAATTTTACATCATATCCTATTAATTTATCCTTTTCTTTTTAATATATTATCCTTGATTTATAGTAATACATCAACATATATTTTTTTTCCCAACTACCCTAATTAATTTTTTTTCCTCCATGGAACACTTCATAATTTATTTATTTATTTTACTTCTATCGTTGTCTACCAATAATACCAAAGCAAACATTATCATTTTTTTCACTCTTATTGAGAAAAAGTTTTCATTTTATCATAAACTCTATTTATTAATTTATTTTATTTTTTCTTATTTATTCATATTTTCTTCACATTGAGTGTCCACCCACGATTGCATTCTTTATTGAACAACTAAAATGTAATTTATCTATATTTATATTTATATTGTTTTACAAATATTATTTTTTAAAAATCACCACATCTATAGCATTCATTCTTACTAGCATGTTTGCTTTGTCATTATATACCCTTTTTACGTTGTGTCTCTAAATTATTCAACTTTTGATGGTTTAAATTGTTTTATTTTATTCTAATAATGACTATAACCACCATGGTACCAAGAATTATATTTACCATGGCCATGATTGTGTCCTTGGCCTTGTTCATGTCCATGTCCAAGTCAATGTCTAGGACTTGGATGGATCTGGCATTTGCTTCAAGCAATGACACAAACCTAATAGTATGAGATTGATGATTTTTCAATAAAAGTTCATTATTTTGTTTAATCACAAGAAGACATTAAAATAATTCAAAATATTTAGTGAAATGATGTTCTGGAGATTGTTTCTATAGGAGTACATTCGAGACATGAAAAGTAGTAAATGTCTTTTCAAGCATATATTTTTTAGTGACTTTTTTTTCCATATAAATTTAATTGTAAACAATTTTTTAATAAAGTTGAGTTGTGGCCATTGACAGACTTGAAATTTTGCAATCTTAAGTGTGTCCAATCATGATGTGCATTTGGAAGAATTATAATCTTGTGGTGGCCATATCATTCCATTAGATTATTCCAAAGGATGAAAGATCTTTGATGGTAAGATATTCACATTTTAATCCTTCATCAATGTGATAACAAATGAATATTAAAGCTTTAGTGCGATCTTGCGATGATGCCTCATTTCCTTATTTAATAGTCTTTTCAAGATTCATTTCATTTAGGTAAATTTAGCATCCAAAATCCAAGATAAATAGTTTTGCCCGAAATATTGAATATAACAAACTCAAACTTGGTAAGATTTGACATTATCTAAAAATTATATTCGACATAATTTCATTAAAATAACATTTCAATTTATTAAAATAAATTATAAATAAATGAATAAATTTATCTAACAATATTTTATCAAGTTAATATTTGTTAATAAAAATATAATGATCTAAGATTTTGTTATATTTTATCACTTTAAGATTATTATAAATATGGTAAAAAAAGTGTATCAACATCATGTAGTATTAACTAATAAAAATTACAAACCGATAGTTTTCATAGCTTTTGGCTGTGGATTATTTTGCATCATAAGAAAAATATGTAAATTTGATACCTTCAAGAAATATTCATTATATACATAACAAAAATGTGTAAGTTTGTAACTTTCGGTTATATATTATAATTAAAAAGAAATTAGAAATTACATTTAAAGCTTTTCTTTATATTTTTGTAACTTCATAATTTCTCATATAACCTCTAGCTATACAATTATACATATTTTACATATATTTTTTTTATAACTTTTAGTTGTAATTTTTTTCATAATTTTTGTCTATAAAAATATTTTCTATTTTCTTCATTAAAAAATAAATTAAATAGAAAATAAAATAAAAGTAGAATTTTAACACATATCTTTGAGGTGAGAAAGAAGATATTTTTTGGTAATAAGTTTATCCTTTTAATGTTATAATCTTATATAAAAACTTATAAGAGTTTTCTTTTACAAAGACTAGAATTAGAGAAGAGATACATTTCTGAAATAATTTTGAGGTATCCATTTTATTGACCTAAGTCTCCTATTTATAGGAGTCGGGAAAGACTAGGACTAAATATAATATTTAATTTTTTATGGGGAAAAAGTAAAAGTTAACACATCATTAATTTAGAGTACTTGCTTAAATACATTTTTTCACAAAAATTTAAACTAAATTCCCTAAAAAAAAAAGATAACTCATTTTAAAAAATAGTTAAACTATGTTAATTTTATATAATTTGAGTGAGAAATAAATTTATTAAAAATTAAAAATTTGTCATTCACAAAAAAATCAAATATATTTGAAATATATATATATTTTTTGTTTTTTTTTTAAATTTTAATTTTTCATTTTTTAAGAAAAATTATATTTAAATTTTTCTCATAAATTGATTGCTGGAAAATGAAATTAATAAAAAATAATTTACAAAATTCCAAATCCCCACATGTTGCCACTATTTTTGCCCCATAATTCATCCCATTCTTAATAAAACTCAATTCATAAATTATTATTTATTACTCATTCAAAAATAAAAATAAGTGACAAAAAAAATTAAATTAGAAAAATATTTAATATAAATTTTTAAAATTCAGCTTTATGAAAAAACAAAACTAATTATCAATTCTAATAAGATTTTTTTAATCAAAATTCTAAAGCATAATTCACATTCATCTAAATTTCAATTAGAATTAATAATTTAAAAAAATATAGAATTAAAATTTGATACTCCTTCAAAGTTAAAATTCCAAAAATCAATGAATTAATTTAACAAAAGGGAACCCATATTTCAATCACAAGTCTTCAAATCCAAAGATATACAAACTTAGAAAAATTCTAATAGTTTCTAACAAGTCTAATTATACTTGTCATCAGACTACCAATTTCTTATCAATTACATAATTAATTATTATAAAATTTTTAATATGCTAATAAATTATAATATAAATATTTAAAAAATATGTTGAATTGAAAATTAATTTGATAAGAAATAAAATATTATATTTTATAAATATTTTTGTAATGTAAAAGATAAGTAATTTAATATTTAATAACATTTAGTAATAATTAAAATATAAAAAAATTAAAATATTTAGAAATATTTAATTTATTCAAATTTAAAAACAAATTTAGATCTAAAATAAAAGCACAATCATCACCGAAATTTTAAAAAGTTACAATAAACATAAAGTTTAAAATATTTATTTAATTTCAGGAATCTAAAAACTAGAAAGGGACCAATATTGACTTGTCCATCTAAAAGGAAGCAAGCTATATTTTCTTTTGGGAGAATTGTGTTTTGGGCCCAGCCGGGCCCAAAAATTAACATTTGGTCTTGCAACCATCCATATTTAAACCCAAGGATATGAGATAGTAATTGACAAAAATACACAGTTGACTCATTTTTGTCTTTATTCTACTACTTGTCACTCTTCTTTCTTATTTAACCATTTTTGATTTGTCATTTTTTTTAAACTTTTTTATAAATAATTGAAAAATTACATTATTTTTTATTTTTAAATTATAAATAAACAAAAATTATATTAAGGATTCAAAGACTATTTTGGAAAATATTTTCTAAAAAAATATTAATTTAAATAAATAAAAATTATCTTTTACATTTATTTTTATAGTTTACATTTTAGAAGTAAATAATTTAATGATTAAAATACCATTTAAAATAAATATATTCACTATTTTAATTTTTTTTTATACTAAAAAGTATTTTAAAGTTTTTTTTTTTTACTATTATAAAATAAAAAGTTCATTTTTTTTTTTTAATCTTCTTCCTTCCTTATTTTAATAACTTTTTGAACATGACTTTTAGTAATAAGTTATATGAAATGCTACAAATTTGTTTATTAAGGATTTTTTTTTTTAATGATTTGAATTAATTGAAAATTTATTAAAATAAGAAAAAGAAAAATAAAGAAAGTGGATGGATTGAGAGTTTTTATTTTAAGTACTCGATTAAAATGATGATGGATGGAGAGTTTTTATTTTAAGTAGTCAATTAAAATGTTTTCATATGACCTAATTTTAGAAGTGGATTATATCAATACATAGTAGAGATTTATTTATTTATTTTTATATAAAAAGGGTTGAAAGGTATATTTACTTGTTTTAAATGAAAACAAATAGCTAAAAATTATATAGATTATATTTGAGTTTGGTTTTAAAATATTTTTCTAGTTTTTATTTTTATTTCTATATTGTCTCTTTTTGAAAATACGTTTAAGTTATGACAAATATGAAATTTGTGTCATTGTACAAGGGTATTACACTAATTATACAAGAGAAATATGCTAAGTGTACAAGGGTGTATAAGGCTTTTAATAGGTTTTGTACGATTTTTAAACAACTTGAATTTGATATTAAGACGATTATTGATAGTTTTTTTTTTTCTTTTTTTTATCAAACTATTTCATTAAGACATTCCCTACAAAAATTAACACATAATGATTCGACTCATGGTAGCTTAGCTTTAAAGGCGTATCAACAAAATTTATACCTTAGATACTATTACTAAAGTAGTCAAGCTACTATAGCATAGTGGTTCTAGGATCGTTCACTGGGAAGGGTTTTCGCAAACACAAGTGATATTCAAATTAGGAAAATAGGTGATTTTCTTATGGATGTTAGCTTTAAAAGAAAATGTAAATGGTTTAGAAAGATTTAAACTAATTTAAGCTAACATTAAAGACTAAAATGAAATGGTGTAAAAACAAGTTTCTCAAAGATAGGATAGCTATGCTCCGGCTCTTATGCAAATTGGAAATCTCAGGATAGGCTCCTCGCGTTGGGGTTGCAACTATGGTGATGCTTGCTTCCCGAACCGGTATGGATTTAGCAAATCAAGTTTTAATCCTTTAAAATGGCAAAACAGATGGTAGTGAATTTCATCAATGGTTATTCACTTTAGACTTCCTTTGAATGGCTCGTAAGAGATAACTAATGGTCTAAAGCCAAAAGCTTACCAAATATTGGCAACTCAAAGTCATTCCAAGTGATAAACTCACCTTTCAATGGCCATTGAAATTGGTTCTAATGGATTAATGCAAAACTTGGAATTGAAAACCTCACCTTCCAATAGCTCGTAGGAGATAACTAATGGATAGAAATCCAAAAGCTTATCAAGTATTGGCCGTTGGAAGTTGTCTAATGGAAATAAAAACTAAACTTTGCATTAATGAACCATTAATGAAAAACGACTACCTTACCTTCCGGGTGCGAGAAATTTCCATGGAATGCATCCAAGCCATCACAAAACATCCATACTTTGAGAAACTTAAAAGGTTAGCCTCTCATCCTTGGGGATTTCATCCACCAAGGATGTTTGGCTACTAAGAAAATAAGAAAGAAAAGAGAAGGAGAAACAGAGCAATGCTCTGTGGTATATTTCAATATATATGGGTATATTACATATATTTCTCCATATGTTTCAACGGATGCAAAGGAGTATAAATAGAGAAGCTTTTCCATCCTTCCTAGCTAAGAAATCTTATGATTGGTGGATTACAAGGAGAAGAATGGAAATTTATACAAAAATATCTAAAAAGAAAAGATCTCGTGTGGAGTCAGCAAAACAGGGGAGATTTCGCACAGGTGTGCGAAATTCGCATAGGGGTGTGCGAAATTCGCACACCATTCAGAAGGTGTGCGAAATTTTCGCATACCTGGAGCAGTTTTCTTCCGAAGGCCATAACTTCCTCGTTTCAGCTCCAAATCATACACAGTTTGAAGCGTTGGATTTTTGACTTCCTGAGCTTTGAAACGGTATATAGCATGTAGAAAATGGACTTCGGGAAGTGCTCCAAAAGTGCCCAAGAACACTGCAGCTGCTGTGCTCTGTTTTCCTCCTTGCTTCTCTTTGCTTTTCTTTTGCTTTTCTTTGCTTCTCTTTGCTTTTCTTTGCTTTTCTTCTTTGGTTGGCTTGTCTAAGTAGCTCCTCCATCATTTGGCATGCTTGAATTGATTCATAAGCTGATATAAACATGTAAACTTGCCACAAAATGGTTAAAACCAATTACTAAGGACCTTAATGAATTAATTGGGTTAAATGAATATGATTACTACACAAAGGTGCTTAAAACCATTATAATTAGGTCTACAAAATAGCACTTTTTGGTAGTAATCACATAAGAAATAAAATTTTGAGTTATTTGAGTTATTGTACAAGGGTATTACACTAACTGTACAAGACAAATTTATTGATTGTATAAGAGTGTACAAGATTACTTTTTGTTATGGATTTCAAGTGATTTTGAAAAACTTTCTATGGACCCCGCATTTCGGCTCAATGCGTTTCCCACTCGGTGGCGAGCTCGATTTTTATTTGAAAATGATTTTATTGATTAAGAAAAATGACTTGGAGTCGCCACTTATTTTTGTTTTATTTTTAAAGGGTAAACAAAATAAGAAAGAAAAACCCTAAGTGTGACTCCTTGTTTTGGAAAAGGTTGGTCTACGAAAAACCGGATCGGGTTTGGGGGTCAGGTTACTTATCGGGAAGGTACGGTAAAGACCGTAGCATCCCTCTAAGTCCCTAAAGTCGGGTCTCTACTAATAAAATGAAGCTGACGTGGCAATCAATAAGAAAAACAATGGATACCTAAATCGATCATGCACATGTGGGAACCAAAACATGCATAGACAATAATCTAGTGAAAGTGGGTGCGTACCTTGGTATCAAACGATTAATGCGCTATCAAGAGAGGGGGGTTAGTGCACAATTAAATAATAATCTCATGCATGTCATAGAGCAGAATGAATCAATCAAGTATGATAATCAAGTTAATCAATCAGTGAATCAATCGATCATAAAATCATGTATGTGGGGCCCCCACCAAAGCCCGTTTATTTTGCATGAATTAATTTCGTAAATTCCATCGCTCGGAATTACAGAATTTAAATTCATGCTTATTTTAAAACATTTTAAAATCATGAAAAATTCGAAAGTGGCTTGCCAAAAAGAAAATGACGACCAAATTTTATTGAAAATAGGACTTTTAGATCCTAAAAATAAACTAAGGATGAGAGCTTAAAAAAAGTCAAAGTTATTTGAAGAATTTAGAAATTAAGAAACCATTTGAAAATTGGAATTTGATGGTTTATTTTAAAATAAAGATGAGGGAATGAAAATAGAGGGTACGTGGTCACCACAACTGCACGTCAAAAGTGATCATGCAACTCATGCAATAGTAGGCCTAAGGGTAAGAGTACCGGAATTGGGTATAAGATAGCCAATAGGAATGGAGTAAATTAAGAGACCCAGGCGACAAGCAACTTTATGAGGCCTCCCTTTGTTAAATCAAACACCTCAAAACTGAACACTGGTCGTCCCTCTAGATAAGCTCTATCAGAGGGCATCATGCTGGATTCTTCAAATCTGGTGCGCCCATCACTCATGATATAAAGACTAGATCATATTGTCGTCATCAACATCATCAGACATCCCATATGATTGTTATAATTATTGCAGTAGAGGAGGAATTCCTAAGTACTTCAGTCGGCTTGCTTTCTCAGAGGGAATATGACTTTGATAATAATCAAGAACTCTAATGCATTCTATCAAGGCGAGCAACCTTTTATTATTGTCTGTTTATCATCACCTACAGTATCTGCACCACACTCACTTCCAGCAAGATCTATAAAGGACGGTTAGCCGACAAGTCAGGAAAGCTTCAACCCACTCCATCAATGTCAGAACCTTGTTGACCTCATCTCTATCCACAACATCAATGAAGCCTTTGAGTCGGCTACATTGTAGTGATATCTATGCTTCATGGGACGTCGCGTAGGCATGTGGATTGATTAGTGGATATGATGAGGTCGGATGAGTGGAATCACACTGGTGACATTGCAATGGACAGCACCCAGCTGTTCCGAGCGCTTCATTTTGCCAATGGCGGATGGCAATGAGCTTTGGAGATGATTGAAGCTCACATCAAACACGGTAACCCATGATGCTAAGTTGGCAGTGGTTGATGCCGTAGCTGAGTTTGATACCCAGCTGGACTGAGTCGGCAGTGAAGTGGATGCCGCAACCGAGTTTGATACCCAGCTGGACTGAGTTGGCAGTGAGGTGGTGATGGCGGAGGCGCTTCGCCGCCGGCGTCGTTCGAGGACAACTTTTTTTTGGCTTTCTTATAAGATTTGCATCTGCTACATTGGTGCTGGGGGAAATAGCATTCGGTTTTCACCTTCGCCTGATTGCATAGTCACAGAATCTCTAAGAAGCATTGATCTAAAGGATGCACCTAACGTTTTCATGCCTTATAGGGAGGCTAAGCACATCAACGAAGACATCGTCAAGAGGAGGACTAACCTCATGTCTCGCAGTTCCCTGCTTGTTCGATTCAACACAAGTCAAAGCTTCCTCGGAGCCTTGTCTTCGCAGTTACCCAATGAACTTATCAATCTTCCTGTCACTGTCACAGGTCAAAACCCAATGAAATTCCCTTCGCCCCAAGCCTCTGGTTGAGTCAGTGAATGGAGACTAATAGAGAACAGCAACTCAATACCCTAGTAATCAGGAATACATGTGAAGACGGATAAATTCACATGGTGCGCGCATTGGATCAGTGGCGCCAACCTCCTTGGAAGCTAAGACACACAGCCCCTCAACGCCAACGAGCTATTCAATACCTGATGACCCTTCCTTGAATTGAATCAACACAGCTTTATGTTGATTAAGCAGAAAAACACAAACAGGCCTCATACTCGCCACTAACTGCCTGGGCTTCATCATCCTCTACAGGTGTCCACGATGACTTATGGTCAGTGAAACCAATGTCATCATGGGATCCATCAATCCCAAAACGGCCGAATGGGTTAAAGTGGAAAATGAGTAGTTTGTGACTGCTAGGGGTAGGAAATGGGTATGAATGAACTTAGAGAGAGAATTGAGTATAGGAATGAGGGGAAATGGGTATAGGGATGATGACCAGGTTTACATGGTCCCCATGCACGCGGGTGAGTGAATTTGGAACCTCCATGTAGCCTATAGATGGATTTTGGGATGTGCAAGGTGCAAGAGACGGGCTATGGGTTGATGGAACCAGTAGTGGGGAATGAAGTGGGATACAGAGGTATGATGACGGAAGTTGAAGATAGGTATGGTGGGTAGAAAGAGAAAGTATGGTGATAGGATAGAAACATAAGAGTAGAGGTAGCTCGAGCAGTGAAATGGGTATGAATGGGGTTTAAGGGGAAGGTATGATAGTGAGTTTGATGGATTCCAGATATGAGTGATGGGTTTGAGGATAGATCAAAAGTCCCAAACACCAGGCTTCAATGGATCAACTATGGACAAGACTCCTGCCAGCTCTTCATCAAAGAATATCAGAAATCCAGTCTGAGCCATTACTTCTGTTTCTGTCAACATTCTCTTTGCTTCGAATGGAACGGCAAAGTTCAAGTCTGACCTCTGATTCTTGTTGACCACTACGATCTCTTTGCAGTGAACGATGGCCTTCCCTAACCAGGTGAGCCTTGTTCATTTGCTCTGCATTTCTTGGCATATTCTACAATAGCCTTGGCTGGTAGGTGCTTGATAACGAAGACAGCCAATAAGGAGACCCCCACAGAGCATCTCTTCTACACACAAATAGGATATCAACAAATTTCAAGTGGGGCTATGGAGCCTCTTTTAAACCTCATAGCAGAACTTTTTCACCCAATTTTGGTCCATTCCCACCATGTTAGGTCCTTGTAAGAGTGCATGGCCAAACCCGGGATCTACTTTCTCTCCGCCATTGCTTTGAACTGGGTCCAGACACAAATAGTGGCCACAGAAAAGAAGAATTCATAGAAACAAAGCACAAAAGGAAAACAAATAAGAATGTCCTCAGAGGCTTCACTTCATGGGTCGTCAGTGAGCCTTCTGATTAGGTGAGAGTAACAACACCAAATGCAACCACAGATATGATTCTTGGTTATTAAAAAAATGGAGGCAAAGCAAACTGAGATTACTAGCAAATAGGAGTTTGAACCATATTTCAACAAGCAATCAAGTGGCCTGAGAATGTCCTTCTATGGTAAGCTTCTGCTCAACTTTAAATACTCTGAATCCTTCACACGAAACCAAATGAAACTGAAGGATCAATTGATCCTTCTCTACCCTATAGACGTACAACTCTTTCTCTCTCACTCTTTTGGATCTCTCTCCTCCACGGCAAGGAATCCTTTACAGCTGGAAAACTCTCTCCCCTTTGTGCTCCCTCAGATCCCTTTTTCCTCAAATCACCTCTAAAACACCTATCTCTCAAGCCATCTCCCTCATTCCCCCAAGACTCTCCCTTAAAACTCTAATGTCTCTCTGTAACAAAAAAAAAAAACCTTTCTGGCAGCTGGCCTGCTCTCCCAAAAGCACTTCACCTCCCAAAAAAAAACCAAAACCAAAGCTCTCTGACCCCCCCCCCCCTCTAAAGATTTCTGCCACCTTTTCTAAAACAACCTCTCTATCCATATCTCTTTTCCCTCCTGGATTTGCCCCTCTAACCATTTCTGTAGCAACAACCACCACCCTAACACCACTACTTTGTAGCCCTGAAAAGCACTCCACTCCCTGCAGCTGCCAGCCTCCACCACGCCACTAATAACAGAAGACGCTCCTCAAGACAACGGCCTGCAGATCCTCATGCCACCTGTCAACCTTCCATTGGCACTTCAAAAGCACCATACGATTCTGCAATGTCCTCTCAAAGGAAGACACGAGGTTGAGCAAGGCTCTTCCACGTGGCAAAATGAGCAGCTGCAAGAATGATTCCCAAAATGGGGGTCTACACTTTCCTATTTTTTTCCACTCAAAGATTTTTCCCCCACTCAAATCTCTCACTCAAGAATTGTTTTGAATTTTATTTTTAAATTTCATCATCAAAATTTTGTAATTGCATATTTTGTTTTTGTAGTTTTAGCAATGTTCTTTCTTTTCATTTTTTTTTTTTTTGTGAAATTTTATCCAAATGAATCTATATTTAAAATTATAATCATAAATATCAAAATTTTTACTTAGATTATCTTTAATTCTTTTAATATATTTATACTCATTTATTTAAAAAATGAAAAACTAATTTTTTTTTTTTGTAAACATGTTCTATTACCTTTCAAGTAAAAAATTAGATAAGTTTGAAAGTCAATAAATAAAAAAAATTAAATACCGCTTTCAATAATTTTTAGATAAAATTTTATATAATATATTTTATTTGAAACTTAATTTTTAAAGTTTAACTAAAAAATTGTAGTGACAATTTTCATGTTGTGGGTCAAAATACTTTACATTAATCTATCTAGATAAGAAAAATTATTAATATAATATTAGAACTTCATATCTTAATTATTTTTTTTCAACAAATTTATCTTTTAAAAAATTTTAAAATAAAAACATTAAAAATTAAAAAGCTATATATATATATATATAATAAAGTGAAGTGATAGTTAATTTTAAAATTTTTTAAAATATGGTTAATGTAGAAAATATAAAAAATATTTAAAAATAAGAGAAAAATATAGATGAAAGGGTAATATAAATTTAAAATAAAAAATTAAAATTAAACTAAAAGATAAATACAAAAAGATAAAAATATTTGAATGAAAAATCCCAAAATTTTTATCATTGCTTTTAATAAGAGCAAAAAGATTCAATATCTTTAAAAATGAAAAATAAAAAAAATATTATTGCTTTTTATTTGACATAAAATAGAAATATATATTGGAATAAAAAGGAAAAAAAAAGTTAGAAATGAGTAATATTTAATAGGGAATAGAAAAGGAAAAAAAATACAAAAAAAAAAAATTAAAATTCACACTCACTTGTAGGCATATAAGGGATAAGGGTATTTTAGGAATTAATGAAAGACAATATCCTTCATCTTAATTTTCATACTTTATTTGGGTCTTGGGCTTAAATATGGGTGGTTGGATGATCAAATGTTAATTTTTGGACCAGTTGGGCCCAAAACACAATTCTCCCTTTCCTTATCCCTACAATATCATATTTTTTCCTTGCAATATCATTTTTGTGGTGGGAAATTATGCAGAGGACCAGTGTACTTAATTGACAGGGCTGACGAAAGCAATGACATCATCCTACAACAAAAGTTTGTGTAATTTGCAAACGCTGGAGAGATACGAAACGGAGATAAGAATGTAATTTAGAAAGATAATGAAAGCTGAGGTAAGGAATTATTGAGCATCACCACCTCCTAGAAGGCTAGAAGTACCCAGGTGTTTAACCCACTCTCTGAAATTTGCTATAAATATTCAACAATTTCCCCTGTGTTGTTGATCAATACAAAGAGTTTGAATCTTATCAATCACAGCAGTAGCAATGGGAGACGAGATTATCCTGTTGGATTTCTGGCCTAGCATGTTTGGTATGAGGGTCAGACTTGCCCTGGCAGAGAAGGGCCTCAAGTATGAATATAAAGAGGAGGACCTGAGGAACAAGAGCCCTATGCTTCTTGAGATGAATCCAGTTCATAAGCAAATCCCGGTTCTGATCCACAATGGAAAGCCCATTTGTGAATCTCTGATAATAGTTCAGTATATTGATGAGGTTTGGCACGATAAATCTCCGCTTTTGCCTAGTGACCCATACCAGAGAGCTCAGGCCAGGTTCTGGGCGGACTACGTAGACAAGAAGGTATGTCTTTGCTGTTGATTTAAAGCATTCTTTTCCATTGATTCATGGCGATTGACTCAGATTTTGATTATGGTGAGGGATTTGTCCAAAATGCTGGGTTTCTTCGCGCATTCTCTTCTGATATTAAATTTTGTGGGCTTTAGGGTCCCAAACTAGAACTTTACTGATTCTCCTTGCTGTTTGTTCAGCAAGACTCTACTTTGCATTTCTGCTATGGGTTTTCATTTCTTTGTTCTGTTGAATCCGAAGTCTGTTCGTCCCATCCAAAAAAGCATATCTCAAGAATACCTTTTCCCCCAAGAAAGGGGGATACATAAACCAGAATTTTAAAGAACACTGTTTGGTTTTTTGTTATCCTGTTGTTCAACTTTTTGTACAACAGTTGTTTTAATATATGTTCTGTTTCTTTGATCTCTTTCTTCTCATTTTCTAAAACTCAAATTGAGGGGAAAAACTTTAGCAAATGATATATTCTTTCAGCTGATTCTGATATTTTTCTTCCACCGGCCCTTCATTTTTGTTACTAGTATATGAGACTTCTATGCTGAAGGGTCCTTAATAAACTTGTCCCAACTATACAGAAAGTTGAAACTTGATGAAACGCTACAAAAAATAACTCTTTATCTCTTTGACTCCATTATTTTCCCACAGCTCTATGGACTTGGAAGGAAGCTATGGTCTACCAAAGGAGAAGAGCAGGAAACAGCCAAGAAGGAATTCATAGAGTGCCTTAAGCTTTTGGAAGGCGAGCTTGGAGAGAAGCCTTACTTCGGTGGTGAAAAAATTGGGTTTGTGGATGTGGCTCTGGTGACCTTCTCTTGCTGGTTTTATGCGTATGAGAGCTGTGGTAACTTCAGCATAGAGGTGGAGTGCCCCAAGTTGATCGCTTGGACCAAGAGGTGCAAGGAAAAGGAGAGTGTGTTGTCTTCTCTCGAAGACCCACACAAGGTCCATGGCTTTGTCATGGGGATGAGAGAGAGGTTTGGTATAGAGTAAAAGGGGAACATCTTGTGTGGGTCTTCTCTCAAAGACGACACAAGGCCGATGGCCTTGTCATGTGAATGAGAAAGAAGTTTGGCATAGAATAAAAAGGGGAACATCATGGGCTATTGAGTAGTGTTGTATTCTTAAATATAAGAGGAGTGTTTTCTTAAATTTGCTTTAAGTGATATGGGTTTACTGAGCTGTGTGGTTGGAAAGAAATGTTTTGAATTTGTTTTCTTTTGTTTGGATTAGAGATGTGGTCTTGTATTAAAGAAAGGGATAATTGTGTTTTGAACCCAATTGGACCTAAAAATTAAGTTTTGATCCATATAACTTATATAATTGATGAGAATGATATAAAATATTAAGAGACCAATATAACTTTCAAATTTTCAACTCGAATGCTTGTAAATTAATGGGTTTCACTGGTGGTAAACTAAAAATGCCACATCACCTATCTTAAAAATCTAAAATAAAGGCCAAAAGGGTCACCACCTCTCTACCTCTTTTTCTCCCTCAATAAACAACATACTCACACACAATGTCGACTCTGACAGTCCCCTAATCGGTTCCTTCAGCAGTCAAGGATTGTGAGCAACTCAGAAAAGCCTTTGCAGGCATTTTATCATTATCATTCCCATATCCAAATGATCGAGGGTCTGATTTATTTTCCCACATTTTGATTTGATCATGTTGGTTCCTTTGATGATGTGTTGGATCTTTGTTTACTAGGTCAGTATAGAGTTTCGAGAAAAGCAGCCATTTTGACCTCATGTTGGGTTGTTTCAAAAAATTTTGATCTTAATAATAGTGTGTTTTTGGATGCAAGGTGGAAGACAAATGAGGCTTTGATCATATCCATCTTGGCTCATAGGAATGCAACACAATGCAAGTCAATTCAAGAAACTTACAGTCAATCATATGGAAAAGATCTCCTAAAAAATGCCATGTCACTTGTCTTAAAATTTTCACTTTAGAATCTGCTTGTTGGGTCTATCGTTTAGAGAAAAGAAATGGGTATGGTTCACAGAGAGAGACGATGAGCTTTGGGGAAGAAAATTCTCTGATGATGATGCAATTCCTCCATAATAGCTATCCATCAGATCAAATGTATCTTGAAAGTAGAGAAGATGGTTGTCATAATTGTGAGGTTGGTCCATCACATGAAATAGAGAAAAGGAAGAACTCTGGTGAAGATATAAAGTGGCTACAATTGTGATCATGTTGATGGCAATGGCCCAATAACCTCTTGTGAAGATGAAAATATGCTAAATAGGGTATATGCCATTTTGGAGTAGAATTATGGGGTAAGGATATTTTTTGGAATTCAAACCTAGGTTGATGGAGGATTGAGTGTGTTTTTATTAGGTTTAGCAATGAATTGTGACATTCCTATTTGTGAAAATTATTCTGCTATGATCCAAAGCACAACCCCATTAATTGTATGATTAGAACTCCTTTATGTTTGAGTAGAAGATTAATAATATGATGACTAGTAGTTGGGGAACAAATTGATACTTCAGTTTTTCCTTATTTTATGAACCAAAACATTGCAAACATAATTAACCATGAGCAGACATTCAGTAGTAGTTGTATGGAATTTATTTCTCTGTACAAGACATTTATCCTAAGTGTACGATAAATGTGCTAATTGTACAAGTGTGTACAAAGGTACTTATGTTGAAGGATTTGAAATCCTTTTAAAACCATTTCCATTTTGTAAGGATGAGGGACATTCCCTCACGCACATTCCTTATCCAGGCACTCATCCCATTTAATTTTATTACTTCATACATGTTCATTGGATGACCTACTGCACTAATGATGAATAGGAACTTATATTGGGTTTCATTTCCCCCCTTTCCCTCAGGCATCACACTCGAACATGGTTAGCCCACCCATATGCACACATTCAGTTGTAGCTATATCAAATTTTTACCACTATACAAGGCATTTACACTAAGGGTATAAGACAAATGTGTTCACTATACAAGGGTGTACAAGGGTACCCATTTTGAAGGATTTCAAATCCTTTTGAAAAAATGGCTTGCTCATTTCCCTTTTCTAAGGGGGACATTCCTCATAGACATTACTCATTTCCCTTCATACACTCATTGGATGAGCTACCGCACTAATGATGAATAGGAACCTAAATTGGGTTTCATTTTCCCCATTTTCGCTCAGCCATGACATTAGAATGTGGTTAACCCACCCATATGCACTCGTTCAATTATAGCTATGTCCAATTTCTACAATTATACAAGGCATTTACCCAAAGTGTATAAGGCAAATGTACTAATTGTACAAGGGTGTAGAAGGGAGTCTATCTTAAGGGATTTCAAATGATTTTGAAGAACTTACTCATTTACTTTTTCCAATCATGGGGGACATTCCTCACACATATTGCTTAACCACACACTCATTGCATTCATTTTATTTGATGTCCACCATGTTAATTCATTCTATTAGCTTCTCCACTCATCATGAATATGAATCGAAATTAGGGTAAACTTTTTCATCCTTTTCCCTAATTCATGAGAATGGAAACATTGTTTACCCACCCATACGCACTTGTTCAGTTGTACCTATGTGAAATTTTTGCAATTGTACAAGGCATTAACACTAAGTGTACAAGACAAATGTGCTAAATGTACAAGTGTATGTACAAGGCTACCTATCTTGAATGATTTCAAATGCTTTTGAAGAACTTGCATAGTCATTTGTAATGAAAAATTAACCTCTGGGCCATATAAGTTGCATAATTGAGAGGGAGGATATGAAGTATCAAGAAACAAATATACCCTTCAAATTTCCATGTACTATGTTTGTAAAATTTGGGTTTCATAATTGGTCAATTGAAGTTACCATGTCAGATCTCATTAAAATGTGTATGTGGCTATGACCTGGGTCTATTGTCCAATAAAATAAATTTAGAGAGAGGATTTGGATATGGTTCGTGGAGAGAGAGGGTGACTTTGGGGAAGAAGACTATGTGAAGATCATGCAATTCTTCACAATTCCTTTGGGTCAAATGAATTTCAAAAGCAAGCATTCCCTTCAAGATCTAAAGTTGTTGTAGCATTGGTAGTAGGGTATATTCACAATGACCTCATTTGAACATTAAAATATGCTCCATCTGTTGAAGTGGTTTTCGGGTTAGTACAGTTTCTGGAATTGGAACCCAGGTTTGTGGAGGATTGAGGGTGTTTTTATTAGGTTTAAGGATGAATTATGACATCCATATTTGTTAAAATTCTTTATGTTTGGGACCCTATTAATTGTATGATTGCAACTTCTTTATGTTTAAGTAGGAGAATAATAATAGGGAAAACTGTTTTTCAATATCAAATGTTGTGCATGTAGGAAGTCAGTAGAAGGGTTTTTCATTTGCATCATTCACTGATTTGTTTGTATGATTATTTTGTAAGAATCGTGGACTAGTAGTTGGGAAACAAATTTAGACTTAGGTTTTTCGCCATTCTATGAATCAAAACATTGCAAATATGGTTAGCCCGTGTATGAGCAGACGTTTAGTTGTAGCTATGTCAAATTTTTTGCATTGTACAAGGTATTTACACTAAGTGTACAAGACAAATATGGTAACTGTACAAGGGTGTACAAGAGTACCTATGTTGAAGGATTTGAAATATTTTTTAAAAATTGGCTTGTTTATTTCCCTTTTGTAAGGATGGGGGACATTCCTCACAAACATTCCTTCATCACGCACTCATCCCATTTAATTTTTTTTCTCCTTGTAGATGTTCATTGGATGACCTACCACACTAATGATGAATACTAAGATAATTTGGGTTTAATTTTCCTTCTTTTTCCTCAGGCATGAAATTGGAACATGGTTAACCTAACCATATGCACACGTTTAATTGTAGCTATGTCAAAATTATGCCACTATACAAGGCATATACACAAAGTGTACAAGACAAATGTACTAACTATACAAAGGTGTACAAGGGTACCTGTCTTAAAGGATTTCAAATGATTTTGAGGAACTCACTCGATCATTTCCATTTTCCAAGGATGAAAGACAATTCTCACACATATTGTGGTTGATCACGTGCAACCCATGCATTTATTTGACCTTTTACGTCTTCATTCCATCACCTTGTATTCATAAATGATGATTAGAGATACATGGTTGGGTTCGATTTCATTTTTTTTTTTGCCTCTTTTTCTAAGCCATGACAATGGAAACATAGTTAACCTACCCATATGCACATATTGCATTATAGGTGTATGTGAATGTAAGTGTACAAGGCATTTACACTAAGTGTACAAGGTCTGTGTGCTAACTGTATAAGGGTATACAAGGTAGTTATCCATAACGATTTGAAAGGTATATGAAGAACTTGCTTCCTCATTTCCATTTTCTAACGATGAAGGACATTCGTCACACACATTACTTGATCACACACTCATCCCATTCATTTTTGTGAGTTTGTACATGTTCATCATGTTACTTACCACAATAATGATGAATAGAGCCGTAATTTGGCATCAAATTTGTTTAAAATTTGTTCAGTCATGACATTGGAACATGGTTCCCCCACCCATATGGATTCATGTGTTGTAAGTATATGGAATTTCTCCCACTATACAAGGCCTTTACATTAAGTGTATAAGGCAAATATGGTAATGGTACGAGGGTGTACAAGGGTACCTGTCTCAAAGAATTTCAAATGATTTTGAGCAACTGACTCACTCATTTCCCTTTTCCAAGGGTGAGATGAGAGACATTCCTCACACATATGTGTGGATGATGTGCAACCCATGCATTTATTTGACCTCATGCACATTCATTCCATCACCTTGTATTCATAAATGATGATTAAGGATACATGGTTGGGTTCAATTTCATTTTTTTTACCTCTTTTCTTGAGTCATGACAATGGAAATATAGTTAACTCACCCATATGCACACATTGCATTATAGGTGTACGTAAATATGCAAGTGTATAAGGCATTTACACTAAGTGTACAAGGTACGTATGCTAACTGTACAAGGGTGTACAAGGTAGCCCATCTTGAAGGATTTTAAAGAATTTTGAAGAACTTGCTCACTCATTTCCCCCTTAAATTTCATCATCCAGAATTTGTAACTTCTTATTTTGTTTTAGTATTTTTTTAAAACTGAAATAAATAATGAAGGATGGAAGGCCAGAGTACTATTGCATTTAAGACACGTAATACAAGTACAACATGTAGCTTAGTCGCACCACATTTGAGAATACCTAAAAGAACTTTTGAATGACAAACATGATCATGAATGTTACAACACATCTGAGGATAAAATGAGCAAGGAAATTTTGTTTTTGATCTTTAGCCTTCTTTAGTACTTGGTCATCTACTAGTTGGCAAATAACCTAGTTACACTATATAGGCTTGGGGGATTCAGTAGGTGCATCAAGTTTTTTCCATCAAGGGTTGTACATCAGCCATGCCAATATAGCCTCATAATGAGTTCTATACCATTTATAAACGTTACCCTTGTAACCAATGACTTGAACTTAGCATTCAAGCCAAGTTGTGTATACACCCGACCTCCTACCAACAAAAACAATGTAGATCTTGTCTTTGTTTGCCATGTATTTGTTTATACTAATACAACCAAATAAACAATCTATGGATGAGGCCTTTGTTTCATATTTGCTTAAAACATTGATAGTATGCTTAATTGAAGAAATGGAATATAAAATTTATGCCTTCAAACATACCTGGACAATATGGTTGATATATATTTGGAATGAAGGTTCTTTACATGGTGCTTTGAACTAGCATATGGTGTTAAAGTTGAGGTTATAACCATTTATATAGTTTGAAGATTGGTTGGAGGGCTTAGTCATAATATTGGCATGAGGGCCTATCTGTAATACACTGATAGAAAAGTACAAGACCTATATGAAAGTTTTAAATATAAATACATATGCCTAATAAAAGTGTCATTGTGAAGTAAATTTTCAAATAAATAGTGTTCTTATGACCCCTTGCTTTCAGTCATTGGTAAAAGTTAATAATATCCTATAACCAAAGTGTTCTTCACCTACATTATAACGTCCTATTAGGTTATTCTGAAAGATCTTCAGAACGAATATTTTCAATTCGGTTTGCTATGACATGCAAAATATTATTATTATTATTTAATTTCTTTATGACATATTCGAAAAATGTGACAAAATGTGAATCATTAGTAAATTCAAAAAAATATTTATTAATTTTTCCTAGCCAAATTCTACTCTACCTACAATGTGTTCAAAACGAATATATTCGATATGCCATGACATTCAATATGTGAATGTTATTTAAAATTTATTGTAAGACTAATAAGATGTCACACTAATTTGAATGTTATACGATGGGGTGGTCAGCTAATAATGGGACGCTAACAACAAAATCGATCATTAATTATTAGGCATTTGCTTACTAAAGTTGCAACAAATATCCCAAAATTCGGAGTACAATATTACATATGTTACATAGGCTTCATTCAGGTTCCATCCTTCATATATGTTACTACTCCTCATCAGAGATTTCAAAATCCAATTTGCATTGCGGTTGAGATAGAATTTTTGCTTGTTCCCCTTCATTGATTTTTTTACCATTTGCTAGTGCTTTGTTGCTTGCCTCTTCTAACATTATTACCCCATTTTTCGAATTGTCATCCTGTTGTTTTCCTCTATTATCTTATTAAGTGCTTTAGATAAACTGATGTGAATTGAAGGATAGACAACGACTTTCTACATGGTACACGTACACTTAAAACAATGAGTTGTTAGAGTAGATTTGTTGATTCCCGCACCTGATGTTTCCACTTACTTTCCATGGTGCACATTGGTCACATCCAAATACTTGTCTAATGGCTTTAGTGAGTACATGAAATTATCATCTCTTAATGCCTAATATTGGCTTGATAGCTCAAATATATCCTTTGGCTAGTAATATTTCCCCAAGTGAAGATGGTGTTTACCCCTTCTATTGTCTATCACCTGCAACAACTATTGAACTTGCCGAAGAAGTGTGCATATGCCCCAAACTCTTCAAAAACAACTTAAGACAGTTAAAAATTCATTTTCCTAACTTTCAAATAAATAGATTGTAGACCCTCAATTTTGTCCCTTTAACACATGTCTTTAAGCTCGTTTTCAGTGCTCCACAGTAGTTCCTTGGTAGCCTAGTACTACTCACCACTTACCTTTTTCTGAGTCATCTTGGAGACTTTGGTTAAGGGATTATTTGATCCCTTATTGTGACCTTTGGCAGCTCTAACTTAGACTTAGGCTTTTCTTGTTTTTTTTAGGATAGCTTTTAGGTACACTTGGCCCGTTAGGCGCCACCCTAGGCCCACTTAGTCTCATCATAGGCCCGTTTAGGCACACTTGGCCCATTTGGACACTTTTAGCGTGACTTGTATGACTTGCATGGTTACATGGCTTTTGGGCTCGGCTTTTTGTTTATTGGTTTATTTTTATTTTATTTATTTTTACCCTTTCCTAATTTATTTACTTGTCTATCCGTTTATTCAATTATTTAACTTCAAGAATTTCATGTTTTTGCAAGGAAACTTACCATTGGAGTTTAAGGAAGGTGGGACTCTCCTTGGAAGGTTTTGGAGGGGAATTTGAAATTGGGAAGATTGTTTTTGATTGGAAGATTTAAAAAAAAGAAGAGAAGAAGAAAGGAAGGAGGAGAATTTTCCTTTTAGGAAACAAATTTAGGTCTTGAGGGGATATATATACGTGAGAGAGGAAAGAAAGAAGGGGGCCGATTTTTTATTGTGGAGGCAGATTTCTCAGTCGGGGGAAAAGGTGCAGCAGCCGGGAACCAAGCAATTGGAGAGTAGAACGTGCAGGTATGTTTCCAGATTTCTGCTATATCACCATTTAGTTTCAATCTTCCCTGACTTCTTAGTTTTCTGAAGATTCATTCTTGTTGTTTGGTGTGGACGCAAGGGCCACAATTTGATTAGTTGAGACTGATTTGCTTGCATGTTTATGCTATTTTTTAATATTCCTTTTAATGTCTTTGGTTCCATCTGAAAGCAATCTGAATGTAGGTTTACCTTTGAATTTGATGCTATGGGTCTTGTCCCCATTTATGTCCCAATCTGGCTTCAAAATACCCACCGACTTTCTTCTTTTCCCCTGTTTTCTTTTCTTTTCTTTCTTGGTCTTTCTGTGTGCTTCTGTATCTACGTTTCTTCCCTTGCTTTACCTTGGTATTCTCGGATATGGAGACCATGAGCATTCCGAGAAAGGTGGGGACTTGATAAAGGCTGTGTAAAACGGGTTGCTTGGGAATAGATGGGTGCAGAGATTGCTACCGTTTCTAAGAGCTCTTCACGACTTTCTGAATCGGATGTTATGGATTTAAACTATGAATATATCTCTAGTATTTCGATACTTACAGCTGCTGCAGTAGCAATAAAGGAGGGGAAAATAGTATTTTAATGGCACTTTTGATCAAAAACGCTTCTGACTGTGTAAATCATAGTGCATTTTCTGAAGTTTAATTGGAGGGTCCTTCTGGAGATAGCATTGCAGTAATCAGTGGATGTCAGGGAAACTTGGTAAGCTCATATAACGGAGGAAAAGAGGTAGAAAGAGAAGAAAGCTATTAAAAATATTTGACATCTAGAATAGAAACAGTGTCGAGAAAAGGTACTCAAGGAGGGTCTACCCAGAAAGGAATCGAAGATTGCATTGGTCTTCCCCCAAAGCTACAATTGTCCCCCTTCATCACAGAACTTGAATTTGAATGGAACTTCCATATTCGACTTTTTCTCTGATTATGCCTTTTAAGGTCATTTAGTACATTATTATATTCAAGTCCCTTTGAGTCGAAAGATTTTATGGAAGCATTGAGATGCAATTTTTTCTATCCTTTGTTTGATTCTGTCTATATTTCCCTATAGCAAACTTTGAGAAAGCATTTGGAATCTCTATCAGATGAAGGTTCCCAATTTGCTTCCAGGCGTTTGAGGTGTCTTAATTGGGGTTTGTTGGATTGAGTTATGTGGCCAATTTTCATGGCTGAGCACCCACTGATTCATGGTCCAAGTTTGAAACCAAGTTTTGATCTTAGTTTGTTTTAAGCTATTTGACAGTGATTATTGCAAACGACCTATGACTATAAAGGTTGAGATGCTTTGATGTCTGAAGTGGAGGCGCTAAGATCAGAGCTCAGCAGAAGATCATTGGCAGCCGAACCTGATATGGAATTCAATCGGAATATTAACATCGAGATCTGCAAGAAAAAGAGAGTTATGATGGATGCTTCAGGAGGTTCTTGCTTGGCTGAGGAGGTTGTTGACGAAATCAATGACTGGAATAGTGATGAATGCTACCTCTGCAAGATGGATGGAAACTTAATATACTGTGATAGTTGCCCTGCTGCATATCATTCAAGATGTATAGGTATTGCCAGTGATCATTTACTCGAAAGTGACTGGTATTGCCCTGAGTGTGCGATTGACAAGAATAAGTCCTGGTTAGAATAGTGAGAATCACTTCAAGGAGCAGAGCTGTTGGGATATTGATGGTTTGGTTTTTGATGACAAAATGCCTGGAGAAAACCTTTTTCCCCTATAAGCTGTTGAGTTTAGCATATTAGTTGGGTCATCAAGACCAGAGGAACCAAAAGATTTGATCGTGCATGCCTGTTTGAAGCTTATATCCATTTTTTCACCAACGCGCCGAGCAGAAAGGTGTTTTTGTTACTCAGCATAGTTTGCTCCCCCTCATGGAACCACTCAAAGTTCCTAGAATTCGTGTTATATGTTCAGTGCTTCAAATTGTAAATCAGATAATCAAGGATAATACCGATTTCCAGGAAAATGCTTGTCTCATTGGTTTGATCCCTGCTGTTGTGAGCTTTGCAGTACCTGATCGTTCCAGGGAGTTCGCATGGAAGCCGCTTATTTCTCGCAGCAGTTTTGCCAGTCCAGCTCCTCGACATTGCAAATGTTCATTGCTTGTGGTTGAATACCTGTTTTAGTGGGCTTTCTAGAGGCTGATTACGTGAGATACAAGAATATAGGAGGGTGTTACTGCTGTTCTTTTAAGGGAACTGAATGGAATGACGCACCAGCATGCCATTATTGCCCAAAAGCATTAAAAGAACTTGAATTCTAATCATCTCATCATGGAACAGCCTCCACACTCTTTACAAAACTCTTAATTGATACAAATCTGGGGAACATCACCTTCTGACATTTATAGACCACCTCCTGCACTAATTCCATACAATGTGGATTCAGGATATCCCCAAACCCCAACTGCTGAAGAAAGTTGTGTTAACAAGAATGACACTACTGAACTTGTGGCAACTTCTATTTATGTGAGACAATTTGCTTGATTATTCGAGTAAAGAAATGCATTCGTCATGCAATCCCTTAACATATCTACCACTGAACCTATGGATGAGGTCTCTTGTGCTGCTAATTCTTTAGATGCAAAATTAGGGATTTTCCCTAGGCAAACAAGTAAATACCAGGAAGGCTTGGATGAGAACATGGCTGATTCCTCTGGCACGCTGAATCCTCAGTTGGATTCTTCAATGCCGGAACCGCATCTTGAAGAATTGCAAGTCAGTGATGAAGATGAAAAATATAAGAAGGTTGAAGAATCGGGTATGACGCTAACAAACAGTTTCACTGCTGAAAATACACCTGAGCCACTGAATGTCTTACCTTGTGAATAGATCAGTTGAACCAGATATGAATCCTGAAATTAGTAATGATATTATGCTGGAATTGCAAAGTAAACTTGTAGAAAAGACCAACCAGTCGGATGAAATTGAAGCTAAACTTAAAGCTGCAGTGAAGGAGGTTGCCACGTTAAGCAAGGGGTTGGAAGAATAGTCAGAAACTTCTTGATGAATCTCAGATGAATTGAGCACACTTGGAGAAAAGTTTGAGAGCTGCTCAGATGGCCTCCAATTCTGAAGATCTAAAAAGGAATTTCGCTTCTGAATGGAGAAAGAGGGAAAAGAATATGAAGCGAACTTCAGTTTCCTTTGAGCCAGAGGATAACAAAGATAAGCTCAGATCGAGTCAAGTGTTGAAAAAGTGGGTTGAAAAGGGAAAGAAAGTGAAAGCAGCTCAACCAGCTACACTGAAAGAAGAAGTGACACAAACGAGAGGAATACAGTAGTAGAAAAATTGATAAAGGTTTGATGGCAGAGTTTCAGATTATACTATGACTCGGGGATGGGCTCAGCAAGAAAGTTCAACTTTAGATTAAGTGGACTTTACCTCACCAAAGGCAGAACAATGGATATTGCCTTATCATGCTAATCAGATGGAAGAACAGAGAATTGAACCTAAAAAGAAAAATCATGCTACTGCTACCGAGAACCGAGTTGTGGCTGGTTTGTAGTTAGTAGCAACTGACCACAAGTGGGAACTTATGAAAGAGAACTTAGGAAATAAAGAGGTTCTTGAGAACTGTTCTAGTGAGCTCGCTTTCTGCTAGCTATCTGTATGGAGATGTTGTAATTGGAGAGCTTTTGGCTAAATGGCTTCTGAAACTTCAGCCTGTGACTACTTCTCCTTATGTGTTATTATCAAGCTCGTATGCTTCAGATGGGAAGTGGGCAAATTTAAAGAACCTGTCATTAGCAGGCAACAACTTATGTGGCTCAATTACAGACTCAATTTCAGGGTTAGAATCAATCCAGTCTTTAGATTTCAGTCGCAACTCCTTTTCTGGTGATATGGCAACATCATTGACAAAACTGACTAATCTGGTTTTGAAAGTAAAATTCCAAAAGGCTTTGAGCTCTTTCAAAAACTTAAAATTCTTGACTTGCATGGGAATATGCTCAGTGAACTTCTGGATGAGGAATTCTCGCAATTGTCAAGTGCCTAATCCTGAGAAATTATCATTGCTTCTACATGCTTTGTGATGCATCAGCAGAGAATGTTCAAAGGTCCGGATTGGGAAATGCAGGAAGTTTCCATTATCTGAATCAATCCAATCGCTATGAGCTGGAAGGTTGACAGCAACTAAAGACCTTTGCCATCTCATTTTTTCCCTCATTAAAATCTGAACCTAAGGCGTACATGCATGCTGTCACCATGGCTCCCGGTCATTCACATCTAGAAGATAAGAACATGAGGAAAATTCTTGTGGTAAATGAGCAAACAAACCTGGTTTTACGCAGTTCGTTGATGATTCACATGAAGGCATTTGATTCAAGACACCATCTTGCAGAACTGAAAGCGATGTTAAGGAGAGAACTGAAGGTTTGGTCTTCTGATTTGTGCTTGGAAGGGAATAGGATTTCTGCTGGAGGTAGTGGAAGCCTTTCTGATAATTCTTCCAGAGATGCTGTTGCAAATGAAACCCGTGCAGCATTTAGAACTGACAAATCAGCTTTGGAGCAAAGAGATAAAAAGTACTCTTTAAATAATAATGGTCCAGAAGTGGAGATTGGTCGCTGTTGTGTGGTCCTTTGGTCTTCACTAAGATCACTAGTCGGCAAAGTTCACCAGATTTTGAGGCAATCCAAGATTAACTTACTTGATATGGATGCTGCACTCCTTGAAGAGGCTCTAAGGCCATCAAGGCCTGACTTAGAAAAGGAATTGGCGTGGCGTGCTTTTGTTAAATCTGCAGAAACGATCTTTGAGATGGTTCAAGCAACAATCGTGCTCGAGGATAAGATTAAGACTGAGTACTTGATGAACGGATGGTGATATTGGTCATCACTCTCTGCTGATGCCAAGACTTCTATCGTCTTTTCCCTTGCCCTCTACATATACTCCCTGGATGCTACCATTACTTATGAGAAGATCTCATCAAATTTAGATGATTGACAGTCCCAAGCTCAACAGCAGACCTGATTTGGAAGAAGCTAAAACACAGGAAAATGCAAAATTACAATCTGCTTTGCAAGAAGTGCAACTCGAATATAAAGAAACTAAAGAATTGCTCATGAAAGAATTGGGGATAGGCAGGCAGGGGGTTCTCGACCAGATCGCCGTGGGAGTGGTGTGGTGGATGATGACAAAGGGAATAAACTTCCTGTGCCTTTCTCTTCTGGACGAAATCTGCGACCAGATATTGGTTATGGGGGTAATGTGGTAGGCTTTCGATCTGTCCAAGGAGGAAACTATGGTGTGTTAAGGAACCCACGTGGGCAGTCGACTATGCAGTATGTTGGAGGAATCCTCTTCTGGACCAATGCAATCAATGGGTTCTCAGGGAGGGCAACGGAATAGTCCTGATGATGATAGATGACAGCGTGCTACTGGCTTCCAGAAGGGTTTAATTCCTTCTCCTCAAACTCCGGTACAGATGCACAGAGCTGAGAAGAAGTATGAAGTGGGTAAAGCGACAGATGAGGAAGAGGTGCAAGTCAAGATTTAGTCTTGCTGCAATTTCTGATGTCGAAATTGCCAATAATTCTGCCAGCCTACGGAAAATTCCAATGTCTGTTTCGAATGTTGATGAAAAATACATTGCATCAAGGTTTTGCCGTAATCTGGAGCCCTTCGTCTCTGCATTAAGTTCCTTGCTGCATGCAGAGATTTGGTTGTTGCCTCTGAAGAATTCACATCAAAAATCTATTTCAGCACAAGAATCATGGAGCTGCATGCTTCATGACTCTTCAAGTTTATAAATGAAAGCCTTCAGTTTTGTATCAGATGCAAGCACAAACAAAGATGTTTATGAGACAGATATTTACTCTGGGGTGAAAGGTTTGCAGATTCTGGTTACTTTCCCAGGGAAATTTTTACCAATACCAAAATCCATATTTGAGAATGCTCCGTAGACATTTATATCAGTTATCGTTGAGGATTTCAACAAAGCATTATTATGGAAACTAGCATTGAAGGCATTGGTGCAGATTGGCTCATTCATTGATAGATTTCATGAATCTGAGAAGGCACTGAGCTACGACTACATTGTCATTGAAAAGATTGTTTCATTGACGTTTCTCGATGATTTCGGCCTGCCTCTTCAACCCAGACTGGAGGCAATTTCTAATATTGGCACTACTGATCTGAATTGTTACGCTGAAAACTGTTCAAGGGTTGGAAGATGCTATATTTGCTAATTTATTGGAGGTTTATATCCATAGAAATCTGAAGTCAACCAAAATCGCAGTTTAGCTTTTGAAATGCCACTCCAATAAGCTGCTTCCAGGGATCCATGGAGCTGGAGATTTTGAGGATGCTCTTTCACGTTCTGCTGTTAATATCTGGAATCAAATTGAAAATAGCATGGCTTTCAGTGTTAGGCATCAGGAAAATGAGCTTCTTAAATGCAACAATGAAAGCAATGAAGCTTGCTGTTGGGAGTTCTACAGAGGGAAGTCAAGACAAAATCATTAAAAAAAAAGCTTATAGCTTCTTTTCATCACGCCCTTCTTTTACATTGATGGAATCCATGCCAATCACCAGTATAGTCTAGTTGGAAGGGTTGCAGCATACTCGAAATTCAGAGTGTTTTTCTTGTAGAGATAAATGAATCATTTCATTACCTGTAGATGCAATAATAGCAGTACGTCATCAAACTCCACCAGCTGCTGAGGAAAGTTGTGCTAACAAGGATGACACTGCTGGACTGGTGACATTCTCTATTTATGTGGGGCAATTTGTTTGATTACTTGAACAAGGAAAACTGACCGTCAAGGCTGATATGATTCTTGAAGAATATATTGGCATTGATTTACACCAAAAACTCCTAGCGGTGGAAGAAATTGACTTTAATATGATTCAAGCAGCAGACTCAAGTGATGATGAAGCCAGAAAAGCTCCATAGAAGTCTCATAAAGCAGGACACAGTGTTCTTTACGCTATTTGGAATAGAGAAAGGGTGTCAGGGTTCTTTAAGGGATTGTAAGCTTAGGCCCTGAAAATCATACCAAGTTCAATATTGTTTTTGATGATCAAAGAGAAAAATCGCAGCAGGCACTTGAGTATTAATACTTGCAGTCGGAAAGTATCTATTGCTCACAGAGAGTAGACTGAAGAAGGCTCAGAAGCCATAACATCAATGATGCAACCTGGTGTCTTCCTGGCGGCCACTCTCGAAAATCCAGAAATGCAGAATCCATCAGAAAGTCCCTAGCCTACTACCCATTTACCTTCACACACGCAAAGAAGTTGCTGAATCTTATTGACTGAAGGTCAATTTCTGACCATAGGCAATTTGATATGCTTGAAGAATGAAAAGTTATTCGGGAAATCGAACATCAGAATATCAATCAGGACGCAAGTATTCAGTTGAAGAAAACTGTCTGTGAGCAAGTTGACAACAGAAATAGAAGTCAGATGTTAATATAAGAGAAATTGCATACATGTTTCCAGATCAGATGATAAGCTGAAATTGCTTTTCTGCCAGCATTTCCTCTTTTCTGCCATGGCAAAGCACCTTTAGGATGATGACAATGGTTCTACTTTCTCCAATGTGGTAAATCCAAATGACTTCTTGTCACTCTCTGAACCTGAATTAGAAGAAATATTGGAAGACATCAGCTGGAATGCACCAATCTGGTTTGGGTCGTAATGCCAGTAGCATGAAAACAGGAACTTTAGGAAGAGATGGCAGTGAAATTTCTTTCTCCACAGTTGTATGAGCGAATTGAGTTTGCAGACAGCGACCACTGATGTAAGAACGCAGAATTCCATTTCAGCAATCTACAGAAACATCCTCAGGCAACCCAAGTAATTCAGTCTCAAAAGTAGCCTAGACACTAATCCAGCTTGGCCACCTCACCACGCATCATACTCCTTCTATTGTTTCTTTTTTCTTCTTTTTGTGATTTTATACATCTTAAACCTAGATTTCAAAACCATTCTACGTCAAAATAACTCCAGTTTTCTTTAAACTTCTTTAGAAGCTTCTAGATACAAAATCCAGATTTTAACATGCAATTTGCTGCCACTTTACTTCGGGTATGCACTTTCACTATTTTCTTTGATTTTTAACTATTTTCATGTTTTTCCTGATTTTCCTAAGCATGAATAAACTTCATAATTCCAAATCATGGAATTTATGAAATCAACTCATGCGAAATTAATTAGGGCTTTGGTGGGGGCCCGACATTCATGATATCCTCTTCCATATTGTTTGCTTGATATCTGATTGATTTTTGACTTCCCTTGATGGCATACATGAATTTGTTTTATATTTAATATTGAGATATCCTTGCTTCCCATAAAGATGTGGATGCTTGCAAATCAGGTACGCCCTTTCTACCCCACAACCCTAAAATTCTATGAATGCGTATGTTTTCATGAGACATGACCATGTTTGATGCCATAATTGATTGCCTTGATGCTTGTTTGATCGTCCTTGATGAAAATACATACTATGTGTCATATTTCCAAACTAATCTTTGATGTCTTGTGTTAGCGCTCGAGAAGTGATCCGGGTACGCATCCTAACCCTCCTTTATTATGATTAAATCTTGTTTGGCATGCTATATATTTGAAATCGCCTAGCCTACTTAGGTATCCATAATTAACTGATTAATTGCCACGTTTCCCTCAACTTAGTCAGTAGAGACCTTTTTAGGGCTTAGAGGGGTGCTACCTCCTAGAGGTACCTTCCCAATAAGTAACCTGATCCCCGGACCAAGACTCGGGTTTTTCAAAGACATGCCTTTTTTCCGAAAATTATGGAGTCACATTTTAGGGTTTTTCTTTCTTGTTTTATTTTCCCTTTAAAATAAAAATAAAATAAGTGGCGACTCCAATTTTTCTAAAAATCAATTTTTCACAAATAAAAAGTGAGTCTCGCCAATCGAGTGGGGACGCACGTGAAGAATGCGGGTCCACATAGATGCTATAGTAAGTGACTAATACGAGAAAGTTAATGACAATGTGCACTGTTATCGAAGGATGAAGAAGTTTTATACCAAAGTTAAAAGCTATAAGATGACAGGTGTAATTGATGCAAAATTAAGCACTCCACTTTCTTGTTAGTCGCAAGAGGTTCGATGTAGAATCCCTTATTTACACTATGGTAACATGGCACTATATGTGCTCGTATTTTGTAAGATTCTATATCCCATATCTTATTCTCTTTTCTTTCCCTATCCTTAGTGTTAGCTTTATATATTTTCAATGTGTTAAAATGACTTATCAATCATGTCTTTGTTATGTACATATCATCTCATCTTTTCACTATTTGCTATGACAATTGCGTACAATGATTCTCGAAAGTGATTCGTTGGCCATTGTCATCTTCAGATGAATCTTTTGTGTTGTCTTTTCAATTTTAGAATGACACATGCATCAAAGGCAACCTATGATAGTACTTTATGCTATCATTTAAAATTAACACTCATATCCACCACTTTCCATGAAAATTGAGTACAATGAATCTCAAAAGTGATTTGTTGGCTATTCAAAGTACTTTGGTCTAATCTTGTCAACTTCAGCTGAGTCTTTTATGTTGTCTTCTCAATTTCAGAATGGCACATGCATCAATGGCAACCTGTGATAGTACTTTTTGTTGTCATTTAAAATTAACACTCATGTTCACCAATTTCCATCACAATTGTGTACAATCTTAAAAGTTATTCGTTAGCCCTTCAAAGTACTTTAGTATAATCTTGTCAACTTCAGATAAGTTTTTTGTGTTGTCTTCTCAATTTCAGAATGACAACCTATAAGAGTACTTTATGTTTTCATTTAAATTAACACTCATGTGTACCAATTTCCTTTACAATTGTAACGATTAAATTTTTTATTGCCATTGGGAAATGGAGAACTTCGTTGTCTTATCATTAAAATATGTTTGTGTAGTCACATCTAACAGAGTACTATGAAAACCCATCCTCTTTTTCTTTTTTTCTTTTCTTCATTACACTGGATATTCAATGAAATTAATGTTTCTTATTGTATTTGTTATATATATAGACCTTTATCGATGACATTTACAATATCGCCTAATAACAAGGATCTCCTCTGTTATACCAATTTCCTTTGCCATCATTTGATTTATTTATTCATAACAGGATGAATTCAAGAAGGAATTGGATCCTAGTTAACGACATCTTAACTGTTCCACATGATGCTAGCTTCAATGATCAATTATGAATAATGCATACAGAGTGGGCTTATAGGGTGTGGGAATAAACTACTTTAGTCATGGAATTACAACAACTACGAGTTAAGGTTCCCCCATTAATTGCAGTTCAAATGCATTTTGAAAAAGTGTTTTCATTTGAAGATGAATTAGTCGAGATACGCATAGAAAATAATCAAATGATGCATCATCGAGCTTGTGAGTCATTATTGCGCATTTGCATCCAATTTGCACAAGACAATGGTCAGGTTTGTCAATGGCAGAGCATGAAAACATTTTGCACATACTCGAATACATGTCCAATTAGATTCGAGTTATACTATTTATGTTCTTTTATGTGAGTAGTTCTATTTTATGTGAAACTACAATTGGATGGTAATTCTTAGCCTACCAAATTGGAGTACTTTAATCGTATTAATTGGAACAAATACGATCCAATTTCTATATGTAATGCATCTTGAATCTCGAATTATTATATTGGATAATTACAACATGAGAACTACAATCCTCAAAGCGTTGTTATAGCGTTGTTATAGTGTTGTTACAATATGAAAAACCATATGTAAAGAAGACCTTTATTACTATACGAAAAAGAATTAGGGTTGTTATAGTGTTGGAGAAAATTGAATATAAATTTGACAATATAAGATAAAGAAGAAACATGTCAGAAACATGGAAGTTCTTAAAACATTATTTATGCTCATCAATAATGTGATGCATTGAAAACAAGAATAAGACATTGATAACTGATTTTGAAAAAATCTTTTACTGTCTTCAAAGGTTGTGCCATGGGAAATAGGATTGATAGAGAATGAATTTCTAGGTAGCCTAGGAATATGATAACACAATCAACAAACAATGTGTGATGTGCCCTACTTATAATATTGAGTTGCTTTGCTTGTCTCCTTCTAGATGAGTAAGCAATGTTGAAAACATTAGTTTACAAAAGAGGTTGGCATTTTCCATATATAAACCAAATAAGCCTTTCCAAGAATACATTAAGCGTAAGGAAGATCAAAGTTATAGAAAATGGAAAACTCTGACATTGGATGAGTCTATATGCTTAAGTTGACCTTGTTATAGGATTTTCCAGTCGAGTAGAAGGAAAATTAAAATCCTAAGAAGATGCTATACAATTGACAATTGACATTTGAGAACCCACCATCTATGATTTCATTAAGCATATTCTCCCCAATAGTTAATACTATTTCACTAGACAAAGAAGGAAACAAATTCAGCAATAGCCAAGCCAAGCCTTCTACTTTAGTTCTACATCTTCACCTTCTTCTTCAACTTTCCTTGTCTCTCCTATCTTGATCACCAAAAACAAGCACTTCTCCAATTGAAGTCCTCCTTCCTTGCTATTGGTTATACACTTCAACACAAAGTACCTAATATGCTACCATCGTAATACCTACTTTTGCTCTAATAATTACCAATCACATTGCAATGGCCTCCAAAAGCTGATATACAATACGAACTAAAACTTTAATAAATCAATTTACAAATGCAATGCAATGACAAAACATGGGTCAAATAATAAATAATAAAACATATTATATTATAGTCCAAACACCTAACGTACCCTATTATGGAATCTATAATAAACCAATTAAAATCTATGTATAATTCCAATTACATTAGTTCCTATAACAATGAACATACGTTTACAATCATAAATGAAGGTTTTAATTATCCTTGTACAAATCGAATACAATTACAATCAGTTTAACTCAAAAACTTTCCTATTACATGAGATGCTGCAATTGTCACTTTCATCATAACTAATGTGTGCAATTTCTTTCTAATCCCCTATATTTGCCATAGCGCTTCATGATGTGTTCTCCCATAGTGCCATTGTTCAGTGACACAATCAACTTAATTATTGTTATCATTATCTCCAAAAATAGTCCAACTTCCTACTTATCCCATAATGTCATTGTTTAGTTATGCAACTGTCATGATATGACAAAATTTACACAACTTCATTTGTCCAACATAAATTACAACCAAATCAAATTTATAATGTGTCATCAAAATGTACAATCCCCATTAGTCCCTCATGAAATGATGTCAGTGTGCATTTTATGCTGAAAACAACAAGCTGCCCATAATTTTCAATCTATACTATTTTAACTTTCCCTATATTTATTCAAGTTTAACGAAAAAAATTAGCAAATGAATGAATTTCGTCTTTTATAACTATTTTTACATAAATGAGATGATAATACATAGGTCCTTCTACATAAGACATCGATTGATTTGGACAACCCTCCCATTGACCACGACTCCATGAATTTCATAATAAACATTCCACAATCATGCCTACCACAATATTATGACAAGGACGTTACTAAGTGTGGAATTATAAAGAACAAATGAACTTAAAATAAGTTGCAATCCATTTCAACATAAACCTAGACTACAAGATAAACACTCACTCATTAAGTTGGAGTGGTACATCTAGCGTTAAGAAATTGCATGTCCTCAATTCATAATGTGGCACCTCTTTCTTGTGTGCAGCAAGTCATAGGACAACCTTAGACTGAAACATTTATTATTACAACTGTTAATAATTTGAGGCTAATCCAACCTATGATAATCACCCTAGAGGGGGGGTGAATAGGGTGGTGGTATCTTTTCACAAATTTAAACAAGTGAATGCAAGAGACACTTATATGCAAGTATATAATAATCAATATATAGACAATTACATATAAATTAAAGAGTAGGGAAGAGAGAATGCAAACACAAGAGTTTATAGTGGTTTGACGCAACCCAGCCTACATCCACTCTCCTCTAGCTTCAATCTCGAGCTTGAGGTTCCACTAATCCAAGGCTTCCAAACCAAGCCTTCAAGCAATACAATTGGATTATGGTTCCAATTCAGCCTCTTAGACTTTTGGCTCCAAGCACCCTTTACACTTCTCAAGAGATATCCCACTCTTGAACAACCCCTCAAGTGATGCCCCACACTTGATAAACT
This sequence comes from Vitis riparia, assembly GCF_004353265.1. NCBI lineage: Eukaryota > Viridiplantae > Streptophyta > Magnoliopsida > Vitales > Vitaceae > Vitis > Vitis riparia. The sequence continues at coordinate 18,052,989 of NC_048449.1, read as the reverse complement.
TCCTCTCAAAGATTTACAAATGAATGATCTCTAAAAAAATCCTAACACAAGAACTTTAAACTCAAATGATACAAGAAAAACTAGGATTGAATGGTGCACTAAAGATATGCAAATTTTGAAATAATGGTGCACTCAAAAATACTCTTCCAAGGCTTAAATATAATCAAGAAAGATTTGGAAAGGTTAAACTCTTGAAACAATGAAGATTGGAGCCTTTTTATAGAAGAAAAAAGCCAAACTAGTTGTTGGGGGTTCGACCGGTTGACTAGCCATTAGCATTTAATGCTTGGTAGGTGACCGTTGGGTCTCAACCGGACCTCAACCGGTTGAGGTTCAACCTTGACCGGGAAGAGAAGGCCACTGGGAGAGAGAGAAACTTTTTGACCTCCCTCAATCGGTCCTCGACCGGATGAGCACAACCGGTAGACCGGTTGAGCCATTTTTTGGCTTAACACCTAACTTTTTTCAACTTAAAAACTTTTTAACACAAGTGTGAAAATCATTTAACACAAGGTTTTAGTTGAAAACATGAAATCATCCAATTCTTAAGATATTTAAAACAATATTACTCTTTGATGATTTTGGTGCATAAATAAATAATGAAATGCATGAAAGTCCTAGTGCACCAACAACCTTACAAAGAGATCTTATCGAGCTTGGGTCTTGAAAAACTCTTCTCTTTGAGGTGGTCTTCTTCTTCATGATTTCTCCTTGGCATGATTTGTCTTTGTGATTGCCACTTTGGAAATCATCTTGCCTAATCACACTTGAAATATGATCATTAGTTCTAAACCTTATTTTGTTATCATCAAAATCAAGATCAACCAAACCTTGATTTCACAACAACAATTGAAACTTCTTTAGGGAGACAAACTTAACAAATTATTAGTTGTTACTTGTTACTTTACCAGATTTTGTTGTATTCCAATCATAGTGGTCTTTTTCCTATCAAGGCGAGAATTTAGTAGATGAATTCTCTTGCTGTGTAGGTCATATAAGTAAAGTGTCCAATGGTTCTTTATAAGAACCGATAAGAAGACCTGCACCAATGGACTTCCATTAAACATACATCTGAATCATGGACCTTCATGCAACCAAAATGAATTACAATTATAAAACATTGCACTTCACCTCGTTCACATTCCCATATGGAATATCCATGGGATACAAATGTGGCTCAAATCGTCCTATAACTGCCTCTCTCACTAAGTGTTTTCCTTGGAAACAGATGACCATTTCGTACATATCAAATAGTAGTTTTAGATTTGTAACTATAACTAATGCATGGTTTAAGATAGAAATTAAAGTTCAACAATGATTTAATGGATCAATCATTGTTACAGCTATGTAAGGCAATAGAAATAGTTTTGTCTTCAGTTCATGTTCATACTTCAGCAATCTATAGTATGCATCAATGACCTGATTTCGTACATCATAAAAGTGTAAGCAACTAAATGCATCATAACAAAAATTTAATTTTCAAACTTAAACTAATGCATATAGAGGGATAAGAAGTCATATGCTTGTCATTCCTTATCCAACCATCCCTTTCAAAGCATCTTAAATTGCTTCTAGTTAAATTAGTGTCATGCATTGCCACTAGTTCCTCACTATAAAAAACACATAGTATTTAGTTTTTGTTTTCTCACTTTCATACAATGAGAGGAGTGTGTCTGAAGTATCTTACCTAGCATCCAAATCCCTTGAAAAGACAAATGTAACTGTATTTTTTAGGACCATTCTTATGGCAAAATGTCTAGTTTCTAGTTGGGATATAAACGGGGACAAGAGGTTTGGAGCCATTTGACGCACTCGGCATCTCCGCACACTCCTATTTCTCGGGGGTATAATAAAAACACTCAATGACATCACATCAAGTTCATCTTCTTCTTCACCATCTGTAATAGGGGATTTAACAATAGTCAACTGAGAGGTATACTATATCATTGGGTACTTAGGATGCCTACTATATGGGTGATTGCATAAATTTTACCACTTTGTACATGAATGGGTCCACTAGGTTGCAACTCAAAGTTAGTGGCTGCATTGCAATCTGGTGTGTCTAACAGATGATCCACACCATGCCAAGAGATGTCCTTTTCACCAGGAAATACATGGTCCTCGGGTGTGGGATTGTCGACTAGTGCATAGCCAGAGTGACCAACAACATCTGAATCGACCCCTCTATGTCTTTGGGCCCCTAACTTCTGGATTAGGTCACATATTATTCCTAGCTATTGTTGTATGCCCCTTTGATATTGCCCAATTGCCCATTCTATGTCATGATATTGGTGTCATATTTCCTATCACATGTAAATTCATGTGCACACGGTCATTGACTATATTTGTGCAAAAAATTTTACAAGCACATTTACATTGTAGTAAACAAGTATAAAAATTACAAATAGAATGAAATGAACTTAAATTCAATTTTTAAAAATTGCTAGCGTACATCACTATTCTCAAGCTCCACATTAGTATCTACCGTTGGAGATCTCTCAAACCCCTACAATCAAAACTCAAAATTAGAACTGAAATAGTGTGCATCGTGTTGGTAATGACACTATATTTCTGCATACATCAATTATAAATAAACCTTGGCATGTTCGAATGATCCAAACTCTCTTATCTCAATAGTTAGTCGTTGCTTAATCAATTCATTAGTTCTTGCCAACATTGGGGGCACTATGTTGGGGACTTGGATTGAAAAAATTTGGAATTTAATTACATAATGCAGTTGCATAATAAATGCAAACATCAAGATACAAATGTTACTTATTATTGAAATAAAATTGTATAAGAAAAAGGAAGACACGTCTCGTATAAGTTTAATACTTATAGAAAAAAAACATAGCCATGTACCTAAGAGGTGTTTGATTGTTGATATTGCCTAATTCCATCCACGAGCTAGTCAAGCACAAACTAGCCTCGGTTGACGTCATTTCTGAATCCATTCTCATGGATGGTATGCCACAAGTTTCAGCAACCATCAAGTCTAGATGTGGAGGTTAATAACGTCACACATGCGTGGTATATGAATGCTCGACGAAACTCATTCCCAATAGGTAAGTTGAGGAATTTCTCTTCGCATGCCCAAATCGAACCAAACTAATGCTCTGTTGAGTAGATGTCACCTACAAAATACGCCATTCTGTTGGGAGCCTAAAAATGAGGCTCACATCTGCAGCTATAACAACATAGTGTTTGTGGGGTGACAACTCTATGTGTTTAAATCCAACATTGAAACGTTAGATTAGAAACAAACAGATGTTGTGTCGAACCTCTATGCAGTTTAAGGTTAAGAGACCTCCAAATTGGAGGTCTTTTATGGCTTGCAATTTTTCCTTGAGTAAACAGTTGCATAGTTTCTTGAACTTTGTGATCGAGCAATGAGTGAACATCGATGGCACCTGCATGCAATGTTAGAGAATATGGCGATGTTAGAAATAACTACATCAGTGCAGTTGGTAATGCAAAAATAGGACAAAAGAGTGAAGATGTAATTTGTGAGAGTTACAAAATGCAATAGCACAAATATTAGCACTTGATGACAAACATCTACATATTTCCATTTAACACAAATAATGGGACATATGATAGTGTTTTGGCACAGTCAGAAGCATGGCATCAGTGGAAGGCTCTCTTAATAGACAAGGGAAAATGTGACATGGATAGAAGCAATTCTAATTGTCTCCTCTTTCTTAACCATATCAATTTGAGTTACCCACCACCAAATAATACATATTGGTTTTATTGTAAAATATATACAAACAATACGTAGATCATATTGGCTTTCTTACTAATATAGATACACATTTTTTTTCTCTATATAATTGGCATTAAGCACCTAATAGTAAATGTTTTGTTATGTGAATATTAGATTTGGGTTTCAACAAACCCAATATGAAGATGAGGACAATTATATGCTAGGAAATGTTTATAAAATATTTAATATCCATTGAGAGTGATTTATTGTAAAAAAAAAAAAAAAAAAAAAAAAAAAAAAAAAAAACAGTCAAATGCAATCAAAATAAAGAAATGATATTTTGTATGATTAACATTCAAATTTGTAACAGAGAGGATTGGATCCTAAGTACCACCTTAGCTATTGTACAAGCAAACTTTGAATTTGGGGCTCAATGCCAACCTATTCCTATTCATTGGGCCACAAATGATGATATTGATATTAGTATTAAATCATAATGAAGAGAAGAAACAATATTTGAGAGTGAATTACAACAACTATCTTTTGGTTAATTTCTATCTCAAATGAATACAAAAGGAGGGTGATTCAATTTTTATTTTTATTTTTAAAAAAATCCATATGCTACATGTCCACAAATTGGAAAGGAAACAAGTGAAATTAATCTTCGTCATGGATACAAATAACATAGCATTCATCAACAATTGCCCCTTATTTGTTTCTAGAAGTGCATGGTCGAAGAAAAAATCAACAAGACAAATAAACCAGAGTGTGACCTAGGCTAGATAAATATTACAATTGGAACGCGCACCGGGATATAACAAGAATTTAAATAAGATCAAAATCCAGATTGACACTATCAATAAGTAACATGACACTATAGTTTGACAAGTGATAGTTTGATGGGTGTAACGAACGCCACTTTAGTCCAAGGAACAAGTAATAAAGTGTAGAAGTTCATCGACATAGTGTATTTCTAACCATTCCCTTACTAGTCGTGCCACTAGTTGCTTACTTAGGATGCTTTAGTATTAAGACTTGGGTCCAGTTGTTTTAGCTCCGATGTGGTTCCTGACTTATGAGATTGTGAACTAGGTCATATCATGTAAAGAATAAGAAAGTTGGATTATGATTATAATTCGAAAACAAAGGTTATATATCCAACAAAACCAAAGATCTTGTGCTCTAATATATCTATGTCATTCCAAGTAGGCCTATATGAATAGATCCCCTGAATTCCCATAGAAATTGGGATTTAGAGGAACTTAGGATTAACTGCCTTATGGACTAGTTTAGCTTACCTATCATTGCTCTTCTCTAGGTTTTGGGACTTTGCATTATTTTGCCTTACTACCCAAATATGCCATATTTGCCATCTTGTAGTTGTAGCTGGAAATCAGAAATAACCACTAGAAAAAACTATGTAAGCCAAGGATTGTCAAATCTTAAACATAGATAAACCATGAAGCATAAACATCCTATTTTGCAGCTTTCTATCATGAACCCTCTATGGGATGATCTAACTCTTATCCAAATTGACTTTCAATCTAGAAATAGCTTCAAACCATATGAGGGTTCAATTCAAATACATCAACTACTTTTCGTTTGTTTCACAAAACAATTATAATATCATTAGCATACAAAAGGTAGGTCACCTCAAATAACATATTGCCTTTCGACCCATTGAGAAACTAAATATGACACCTTCTTTTCTTGCCTTAACAAGTAATCGACTTAAAACATCCATCATCAAAACAAATAAATAAGTGGAGAGTGACCTACTAGCCAATAACCCCTTTAAAAAGAGGTTTTTATCAAACAATAAAATTTTATAGATCCATGAGCTGTTATTTTCATGCTCTATCCCTAGACATTCAACCTTTTTGCAAAATAAGAAAACAACAAGTCAGGATTTGATTAATTATGCTTGGTATATGAGACAAAATCTCTAAATTGATGCCTGCTATGATCGGAAAAAAATGATGATTCCTACTATTCTAATGAAATCATTCTATGATATTAAGTTTAACTTCCCAATATCAAACAGGCCAAAGAAGAAATTTCCACAGGCTTATGGAAGCTTATTACTTGATTGTAGATACATTTGAAGACAAGCTAACAGAGACTGAATACTAGTAGCCCTACTTTCCAAGCACTTGAGAAAGTAGAATTATGTAACCCTCAAGTTTTACACCAAGACTTTTTGAAATAAAAGTATTTCTATAGCAAATCTCTCTAGTTTATCTCTTTTGTTACAAGGCATGTACAATGAGAAACCATAATGTTTAGGCCGGTACTTATTTATTTTTCAGCTAAAAGACGTGGTTAGAAACACTCTTTGATGATTACAAGTGTTTGGACTAGACCAAATGTTAGTTTTGTTTGTCTTATTTTGCACACCATTTATTTCCATAACCATAAACAATATGTTTTAAAAGATAATAGTTTGAAGGGCAGCATTTGGACAAAGGACAGTGGTCTGCCAAATAGAGGACGATTACTAACAGATTGTCTACCATAACTAAGAGCCCAATTCAACTATGTAACTAGATCTTCCCTAGTTACCAAAGTTAAATGAGCTTCTAATCCAACTAGTGCTTCATGGTAGTAAATATCTGATTCTTAAAGAATATAAACTAAATTTAATGGCAACTGAAGAACCTGTAAACTTCCAAAGTAGCAACAATATAGACCACAAAATTTCTTAGTTGAGCCTTAACTTGTCCTATCTTGAAGACAGTTTCAAAAACACATGCCTAGCAAAAGTCTTATTTAGAAACCCTATTTGATCTTGATGTAGGTCTATACTATTAGTTTCCGAAAAGAAGAAGGGCCTTATCAATCAACTCCTACCTTTAAAATCACATTGAAAGAAGGGAGCAAAATGAGATCTTTTACCAACCATCCTGCTCACTAGTCCACATACTATCTTTTCTTGATTTTATAACCATTTTTCATAAAAACAAATAGGAAATCTATGTATTCTTCACATTCTTATTGATTAGCTTATTTAGTGCAAACCTCATTTCCCAATTCTTTTGAAAAAAATTTAAAAACCAATAGTATAAACAAAGCAAATACAAGAAGAAGAACTTTCATATTAAATCAATCATTAACCCATTAAAAATATAGTGTAAAAGCAAAACCATATATGCATATACATAAAACCTATTGTTTCAATTATAATTAATGTAGTGTAGGTTGTGCAAAATAAAATGACTACCAATTGGAATTGCTTATGCCTCTGCCAGTAGATGGAGCCGGGTTGACAACAATCCTTCCAACTTCCAAGGTAATCATTTGTTGATGGTGCACATTGAATAAAAATGGTTTATTTTCTAAACCTAATCATTTGAAAACCAATTTTGTTGGTATCTACTTCTCATATGTGAACTATAGTGTATATAGTGGTAGGTGGTATATGGATAGAAGATAGTAACTTCAATTTTGTATGTAAAGAACATAGTTTTTGCAATTGTATTGTTAAAGAAATCAATATGCATACGAAAACAAGGAATGGTATGGCATGTATTCACTAGAAATTGAATCAACAAAAGAATTTGGAAAAATTTGGTACTAAAAATTGAAAAGTGGAACACTTACAACCAATTGAAGTACCTAAAATTATCTAAGTTAACAAAGCAACATGAAACTAAGAGAAAAGGGGAAAATATAAAAGTAATAAAAGAATAAATGTACAGCTAAATCAACATCAAAACCATTCAAGAAGCCTTCAATTGTCTTCAAAACTTGTTTGGTCATATTTGATGATTAACCACATCAATCTCCTTAACACTTATCAATCCAATGAACAAAATATAGGTTCCCTAAAGGCTAATACTTAGATATTTATTGAAGCACAAGTACTCAGTATTTATGTGCCTAACTATTTTCCAAAGGACCAAATCATACAAAAAAATAATCAAAAAACTTACACATCTTATAGAATAATAGAAAGGAAAAAAAGTTGAATTATTAATATATTATATTAGAGAAATTTCTAACATAACTAAGACATGATAACTAAAACAAGGGACATGAAGATATCACCAAAAATTCCCTGCATAATATATCTACATGCTGCATTAGACTTTACTTATATATGTTCATCATTAGATATTTTGTAACAAATTGCACACAACCTAAATACCCCTCACAAAAAATATGCAATGCAGACCTTTTTTACACCTACTGTACTTTGTTACTATTAGAAAATGATCTATTACCCCTTTATATGCCAACATGAATTCTAATTTTTGTTCTCACAAAACCTATACATTGCATCACCGTAGAGTATAAGTTGTTGTGCCATTCCACTAAAAACCACAACCTCTCAAAATGTATGTTTGCAAAGCAAGAATGAAAAAAAACATCTAAGATAAGCAAGTATGTTGTACCATACTGAGATAGGGTGTGCACTGCTATCAGAACCATTCTGCCCATTACCAATCATTGTGAATAATATAACTGCATTATTGGGCATAGATGAGTACAATGTCATGCACGACCAAACTTAACAAGTAAATAACTACATACCAAGTATAGTTGCATCCATTGAAATTCAGTTAAGTCACATGAAAATACATGCATCCAATTATGTGAACCCACTACAACAAATATAGTAGAGACCTCATCCACCTATACAATCTCAACAACCATACTCCCTCTTAATATTCAGCCTAAATTTGGAACAAAACAGTGAATAGGTCATACTTAAAATATGGAAGTGAAAGTATAAAACAAGTGAAAAGAACCACATTGAAAGTACACTTTCAATTTAATTCATTAATGAAAACAACTCCAAATCGTGAAAATAAAAAGTAGTTCATCGTGCCTATAACAAGGGTAATACATAAGTACAAAAATCAACTACCTCGCCACCATATACCATAGAATGGATTAATGAGGGATGGTTCACAAGATGAAAACTTTACAAGCACAAAAAAAAAAAAAATGTCACAATAACAAATTATTACATTTAGACCTATTGTGACCTATGCCATTGCATTGAGAGCAATGAATAGATCTCTTATGGCTAAATTGTGACTTAATGTGCCTTTGTCGAGGTTTTCTTGGAGGACATCTCACTTATAAGAAATAAATTGCCTGCTTCATCTTGCAAACTCTCATCCTCACAAACTTTGGACATGTTGTGTTGGTAATGGTTGAAACCGACCTAAGCAAGTCAAATGTTAAGTGGAGACATGAAAACATGGGTCGATATACTCATACACATTGTGTCTCATTGTGCGGATGATAGCACATACATATGCACATGGCAATTGAAACATTTGTCATGTCATACAAGTACACATATTGCATATCCACAACCAAATAAACCTCCCCAGTAAACACCTTAAACGTCCCCCCCAAATACAACATCACAACAATCAAACCAGACCTCATGATATTTGACATTAACCTCTCCTCTATTTTTTTTTCCAACCACGTTCTTCCACTTGTATGTACCATGCATATGGGTGTCCAACATGGCTACAAGCTTATTTATATGTATCAACAACAACATATAAATTGTTTGGTGGCATTCCTCTCTTAACCACGCATTGAAGGACTCTACAATATTAGTTGTCATTTTATCCCAACATTTTTTAAGGAACTTTGACATTGCCCAATAATCGAGACTATTTTTTTCAACCTACCTTGCTAGGTTGTTATTGAAGTGCATAAGTTTTTCAAATGCTTCATTGTAGTTTATTTCCAACCTAGCATATGCAATGCTGTCCAAAAACAACAAAACATCTTATTTCTCTTTCTTTCCTTTAATGTTTTACCTATTGAAGAAGCTAGAAAAGTTTTCCTTCACATGTCGGTAATAATAAGCATGATTTTTTTGTCTCGAACAACTCCGAAACACTACGTAATATCCCCTAATGTCTATCTGATATAAGATCCCCTTTAATTTTTCCAAGAACCAATACCAGTCCTCATAATTTTCTGAACTGACCATACCAAGGGTTATAGGGAACATTCCATCATCTGCATCATATGCAATGATGGACAAAAGAGTTCTCTTATATGGACCACTTAGGTGGTAAGAATTAATAGCCAATATTGGTCAACACCCCATGATGAACCCTTGAATTGAAAATACATGGGCAATGAATAATTGCATGAAGTGACCTTCATCAGAAGTGTACTCCACAATAGTTTTAAGATTAATTTCCCTTAGCCTATGGCATAACCAAGGCAAAAACGCGTAGGACTCACTTGGAGTTCCATATATGTGTTCTTTTGCCTTCTCTTTAAGATACTGTGCTTGGTTATATGTCAATTCAACTCCATGATCACATTTAAAATCCTTGCATATTTGACGAGGAAGATAATTTGGAGTTGTTCTAAATATATCTTCAACAACAATGGCGCCCCTCTTTAAAGAAACCCTCACCTTAGATGAACACTCATCTTGAGCTATATGATGATTAACTTGGTAAGTATGAACTCGCAATATTTCATTCCTCTCTATAGCGTGAGTTGTTATCTTCCAAGGACAACCCTCAACTGAACACTTTATGGACATATGAGTAGGTGAATTTTTCTTGTACTTGTATTGAAACCTCTCAGCTAATGAATTTGGTATATTGCATTCTGAAACTTCTCAACATTTTTAAATGTATGTCCTGACCCTAATATTGCCTCATGAAACCGATTCGATTCCAAAGGGGTGTACTCACTTTCGACAAAACGGGATGTAAAACCACTTGATAGCATCGTAGTATTAGGAATTGCATTGCATGATGCATTAGAGGAAGAAAACGTGGAAGGAGGATCTCTGCATTTATATATATAAACAAAATTAGACTACATTATGCATAAAATTGATATTCACAATATTTTAAATAGACATTCATGTCAAAGCGCATTACCCAAATGCCAACTGTGTATTCGGTATATTTGCCTCAATCGCTTCCACACGAGGTGACTCTACTATGTACACATTTGCAAAGTCATCATTGTGGGAAACCATGTTATCCAAGTCATCCTTATCTTTTAAATCTTAGATGACCATGGGGTTAAACTTGAGGGTGTAGTGCATCTTCATCACATCAAGGGAGATGTTGAATTTCTCTAAGACTTTTTGAGTGAATTCTTCAAATGGAATTTCTTTATATATGTGAATACCTTTGCTTCTTCCACCTACATATTCCAACTTCCCATCATTTTTTTGGACAAGTTTGCATCCCATAAAAATGTAACAGTAAATCTTATTTGTGGCGTCTATCAACCTATTCAAATGAAGCACAAATTTCATATTGTTGAACAAACAATTATGCATATTCAATGTCATCCGAAAAGTTTTTTCGTCTCAAGATAGGTAATGTTCCCATATGAATTAGTACCACTAGTATTTTGTGACCAATATCTATTGTGCAAACAAAGTGTGAGGCTTATTTTTCATACCTTTAACTTGAAGGCAACAACAAGTAATTAAGAAGAAGCACATCAAATGGAAGGTAGAAAGGCAAATGAGGCAAGTCAAGTGGGGATGCTACTAGTGATCATGATAAAATGAAGGTGCCATTTGTCTGCACTTGCATTTGCACCTCTCCTTAATTTGAGTTTGTAGGGTTTTCTGAGAGGACGATGAAGCAAATAGTGGCACTAAAAGGGAAAATGGGTAAGGTGTAGGTGCAAATAAAGATAAATGAGGAACTTCAATCTTGATTGTCACCACTTTCTACCATAGAGCATCACCTTTGTATATGAGGAGAGAGTAGAGAGTGTAGAGTAGAGTCACTCTCACATAAGAGGCAGGTAGGCAAGTGGGCAGGCTTATGTAGTTAAGAGCTTGGAAGAAAAAGTAAGCGAGCACGATGGGGATTGACAAGTGGGCGATTATAAGTGCACCTCAAGTGTAATTGGGCTTAAATTTTAATAATGAAGGTAATAAAATTGTACATCATTTGGAAACATAAAACTTATTTTGATGATGATGGTATTTATTCAATATTTGGGGAAGAGGAGTGGGTTGTATAATGCAGTGCATGAGGATGGAGTTTTGTTTATTCATGTGGGGGTATCATTACTACCACCACATGCACCCTACCCTGAGGAGTTTGGCCTTTGCCATCACCAATTTCAGTTGGTAGATGGACCATTGTAGATATTGGGTTGGACATTCCTAAATACTCAGTGATTCTGCAAACACTTAACCCCCATCTTTACCTAGCCATCAACTCACATTATTAACATTTATTTTATGTCGATTGACCAACAAAACTACCTATTAATTAAACAGGTTATGCAAAATTGGTATGAATTTAACTCAAACTCATTTATACTTAATCGAAACCCATAAAAAATATGTTGAGTTTGAGTCATGTTTATTGATTATCATATATATTTATCTTAAGTCATTTGGATGTATAACTCTTTTTAGCCTTCTAATGTTCTTAATAGAAAATAAAATAAAATAAGATAATGGTATAATTCATATTGCAATACCAATTCATCGACTAAGACAATTTTCTAGCTTTGGCAATTGCATAATTTATAGCCCCACGTAATATAGCACTCCCAATGCCTCACAATGTACATTCCTTAGAACGCTTAATGTAAGTTGATATAAATACATTTCTCATGCTCTCCTTCTAAAAATTAATAAATAATACATAAACAAATTTATATTATTAAAATTTATATAATTTTTTTTTTTGACTTTAGCTTATGTCTTGAAAAATCATTTTTTAATATTTTAAATTTTAAACTTCCTAAACTTTTATAACACCTTAGTTTTTTCCACAATTTTTATATATCAACCTTAAAATTCCTACTATGCTCTAATCAACATAAAAAATAGCCAATAAATATATCCAAAAAATCCCAAGTAATCAATATTTATTCATATCAAGCATAAATTATGAAAGTCAGGAAAAATGCATGCCTTTACATTCCTTTGGAATTGCACATAGCTTCAATAAATTGGGGAAATAAACAATACAATGAGGTTTGAACTTATGACTTCCCGACAACTTGGCCCTTGATACAAAGTTAAGCTACAAAGTTGATTCAAACGTTTAAGATGCTAGGTAATGATGGGGCAATAATGCACATCAAGTTGATTTGGGGCAATTTGATAGCTTAAAATGCTATTAGAGCCTTAGTTGTTAGAAGGTCATGAGTTCAAAACTCATCATGTTTTTCTAATCTGCTAACCTCCCCACTTCTGCATTCCATGATGCTTTCACCTAAGAGGAATCTAAACAAAGCAGTTGGAATGATCCCTTCTTGCAACCAAGAAACTTTGCTAGGTTTTATACCCTTCCTTTCATATCCCAAACAAGCAATTGCTCAAACTTCTTTGCATTGATCGTACTAGTGATAGAAAAGATTAAGAGACATACAACCTCTTAGAGGAAGGGAATTTGATCAAAAGCAAGGAATTTGATGTTAGTGAGAGCTCATTTTCAAATGCTTCTATCCTTTGCATCCATCTCATTTTCATTGACAATGATTAAAAAATATTTGATGGATGGAAGGACAAGAAGTTCAAGTTTCAAATGAGAGCATGGACACAAGATATATTAATGTGATAAATAACTAATACATTGAAAAACATGAGTATTAAAAGAGAGATAGGCAAATCAATTCCAAATCATGCTTATCTTAAGGTTCACATTAGATCCTTATCTTTTTTCCTATGTGGTGTGTAAATTGTATGGATTTTATTTAAGTTATAACTGTTAGCTGAATACACATTCACCACTCACTGAATACACGTCCACCACGTCGTCCAACACTTCAGATGTGGTCTAGCACTTTGACCACGTCCTCCACTATCACTCTTTTGTTGTGGTTAAGGAGCACGTTTCAGCAACTGCTCTACACTGGGGCAAGAGCAACGTGGTATAATGGAAGCCACGATTATAAAGATTTTAAAAATGGTCCCAACCTCGTCTACTGTAATTATCTTCAGAAACACCATCTAAAAAGGAGATTAGAGTTTGGAAATCTGTGTTTTTTGAAACCGATTACAGTAACACATACAATGGTTGGAGGTAAGTAGACTATTCTTAGTCTTTTCGGTTTTTATTCATGTTGCAAATTCATTGGAATCATATATATATAGCATGTAAACAACTTACATTTGGTATCAGAGCATGTTAAATCTTACCTCTACGTTGTATTGATTCTGAATGAAAATTCTTGTTTTATGATCTCTTAATAATTATTTAAATGATTGCTGTTGGAGTAGATCCATATAGTTGGCATAATTCTTTTAGAAAACACCATTACAGGTGTTCAACAAGCAGCCATTCAGGCGTATTTCAGGCGTCATACTAGAGTTGTTCAGGCGCCATACCAAGCATTGTTCAGGCACCGCTTGCAGCGTCGTTACTAGGCGTCGTTCAAGTGCTATTTAAGGTATGCCTCAGCTACCATTCCAGCAACCATTCAGGCGCCATTTTCGAGTGCTTCAGTGGCTCTGTTAAGGAGCCATTTACAGGCCTTCCAGCAGCCATTCAGGCGTCGTCTTCGGGTGCTTCGGCGACACTATTAAGGCTTCATTGGAGATGACATTGGAAGCGCCATTCAGACGTCGTTCGAAAGAGCCGTTCAAGTGCTATTCGCAGCTCCGTTTCAAGCGTCTTTTCATGCCGGTAAGAGGCGCCATTGGAGGCTCCATTTAAGCACCATCTCATTCAGATGGGAAGCGCCACTGAGGCACCGTTGCAAGCGGTAGGAGGGCACATATGTGAGGCTCTTCCTACCCGTTGATGCAGGCAGCTCCAAAGCATGGAGTGCTGTAGGTGTTGGAAGGTTGCCACGCTGAAGTCTCGGTATGGTGTAGTCGGTGTCGATGCAAAACACACAGGTCATGGCGTGCATGGCACTGTCCGTGTTGGTGTAGTCCATGCGGATGGCATCAAAATAAGATTTTGGAGGTTTCAGTTGCAAGTTGATATTTAAATGTTATGATAATAATAATAATAGGATCTTGGGTTTTTTTGGCTAAAGGTGATATTAAAATAATGAAAGAACCTAGAGAGAGATTGGGTTCTACTAAGGTTTTGGGCCTAGGTATAAGAGGCTATTAGGCCCTTTGGGCTTAATGCATAAACAATGGCCCATTTTGAATACTAAGGGTTGGGTTTCTAATGAAGCCCGCTAAAGTTTGAGTTTAAATATGGATTGACCGGTAATGGCCTAGAAATAAAATTTGTTGGGCCATGGGGCTCAATATAGGCATGTGGACCAATTTAGGCCCTTTTTGGCCCGATTTGAATTTTTATTTTAATTTTATTAGGCATGGAGTTGATTGTGTTTTATTTGGATTTAGGCACTCATTCATAATCTGAAACCTTTAAATCATTTTTAAAATTATCATGTAAATTTTATACATGCAAAATAAATAATTATATACTATTTTATATGTTTGTAGCCTAAATTAAAATTGTAGCTTTTAATGCATGCAATTATTGCCTAAATTTGTGGTAGATATATTAAAATTATATCATATAGTTTTAATGTCTAATGAAACCATATGATTTTAAATAATTAAGGAATAGCCACAACATCCTTAATTATATAAAATTATATATTAAGTAAATAAGGATCACATTATGGACATTAATTGTAATTAATTATATAAATATGATGATTTTACCCCACAAGGTTTTCATTATGTTTATATAATTAATTAGAATAAAATATTAAAATTAATTTTTCCTAATTTACCCATAGGAGGAGTTAAGAAGAATTGATTTAATAGGTTTATCATAAAGATTATAGACAGAAAATATCAAACTATATTCATAATAAATTTCATAATTCAATAAAATAGTTTGATAAAGTATATCATAAAGATAATGAATCTAATTGAATTAAAGATTTAGCCCACAGGTAATTTTTAATAAAATTAGATTCAATTTTAAGCATGTTCAACATTGGTAAAGCATGAATTTATATTAAAGCCTCAAATTTTTTTTAAGCTTGTAATCTTTTTGTGCAGTTTTACCTAGCATATCTAATGTTCGTTGTGAAATTCCCAAACTTAGGGGAGATAGCTTTAAGATATGGAAGAAGAGAATTCTTCTTCAATTAGGGTGCATGGACATAGAGTATGCCATAAGGAAAGATGAACCACATAAAATCAATGATACCAGCACACCTAAAGAAATACTATTGTACAAAGCTGGGAGAAATCTAATCACCTCAGCATGATGTACATTAAGACAAAAATTAGTGCTGGTATACATGGTTCGATCGAGCAACATGAGAATGTCTACGAATTGCTCAAGGTTATTGACGAGTAATTCGTCACTTCAGATAAAGCCTTGGCAAGCACCCTAATTATGAAGTTCACATCCTTAAAGCTCACTGGTATAAGAGGTGTACACGAACACATCATGGAGATGAGGGACATAGTGGCTCAATTGAAGAAGCTCGAGGTAGAAATGTCTGAATCCTTCTTGGTGCACTTTATCCTTAATACTCTTCTGCCTCAGTATGGACCTTTCAAAATCTCTTACACACACATAAGGATAAGTGGTCTATCAATGAATTGATGACCATGTGTGTTTAAGAGGAAGAAAGGTTATTGATGGAACAAGGAGAAAGTGCCATGCTATTGACGGAAAGGAAATGAGAGAAAGGAAAATCTCAAGCTAGTCAGAAAGGGAAGCAACAAATTCCTCCCAAATCTGACATTAAGAAAGACAAAAAGTGTTTTTTTTTTGTAAAAAGAAAGGACACGAAAGGACACGTGAAGAAGAAATGTTTGAAATTCAGAAATGGCTTGAGAAGAAAGGTAACCCTACCTCATTTGTTTGTAAGAATCTAATATGGTTAATGTAAATACCAACACATGGTGGATTGATTCTAGATCTACAATCCACATTTCAAATTCCTTGCAGGGTATGCAAAACCTAAATAAGCCAGTGACAAGTGAGCAATTCATCTTATTCAGAAACAAGATGGGCTCGTACGTGGAAGCAATAGGGACATGTTATTTAACTTTAAATGGTGGTTTTGTTTTGGAATTGCAAAAGACCTTTTATGTACCAAGTTTCTCATGAAACTTGATTTCAGTTTCTAGACTTGTACCATTTGGATGTTCATTTCATTTTTCAGAAACATCTTTTAGTTTGATTTATAAATCTGATTGTGTTGGGAATGGTATTTTGTCTGATGGTCTTTATTGCATATTCTTACAAAATGATACCACTCATAAGTCATTACATGTCCAAACTGGCATTAAAAGATGTGTTGTTAATGAGGATTCCTCTACATCGTGGCACTGGAGATTAGGTCATATCTTCTTTGATAGAATCAAAAGGTTGGTGAATGATGGGGTACTTAGTACTCTAGATTTTACTGACTTTAAGACTTGTGTGGACTACATTAAGGGAAAGTAGACCTACAAGTCAAAGAGAGGTGTTATTAGGAGTTCTACCATACTAGAGATCATACATACTGATATATGTAGTCTTGACATGGACTCTCATGGTCAGAAATACTTCATCTCTTTCATAGATGATTTCTCATGATACATGTATCTCTACATACTTCATAACAAAAATGAAGCTTTAGAAGCCTTTAAAGTTTCCAAGGCAGAAGTAGAGAAACAATGTGGTAAACAAATTAAGATCGTGAGATTAGATAGAGGTGGAGAATATTATGGTAGATACTTAGAAGATGGACAATCACCTAGGCCATTTGCGAAGTTTCTTCAAGAACATGGGATTTTTGCCTAATACACCATGCCTGGTTCTCCAGACCAAAATGGTGTAGCAGAAAGAAGAAACTGAACTTTATTGGACATGGTGAGGAGTATGCTTAGCAGCTCAAAACTTCCTAAATTCTTGTGGACTGAAGCACTTAAAACAATAGTGTATATATTAAACCGAGTTCCAACCAAGGCTGTCCCAAAGACGCCATTTGAGTTATTGAAAGGTTGGAAACTGAGTTTGTGACATATGTGCGTTTGGGGATGCTTATCTGAAGTGAGAATTTATAATCCGCAAGAGAAGAAACTGGACCCAAGGACTATTAGTGGGTATTTCATTGGATATGCTGAAAAGTATAAGGGGTACAGATTTTACTGTCCATCTCACAGCACTAGGATTGTGGAACCGAGAAATGCTAAATTTCTTAAATATTACTTGGTCAGTAGGAGCGATCAATTTAGAAACATAGTTTCTGATATTGATCATACAGAGTCTCAACCTTCCACTTCAAGTGATAGATTGTTTATTATTCATAACACTCCTCAAGTACAAACAAGCGAAGAACGAACAATCGCCGAAGTTCAACCAGTCATTGAAGTTCCATAAGCTATTGACAACATTCCAGTAGATCAAGTTGATCAGGAGTTGCTTGACACTTCTAAACAACAAGTTGAACCTCATACTTCCTTAGAAGATATTGGTGCAACCTTAAGAAGGTCTACTCAAACTAAGAGGTTAGCAATTCCTAATGATTATGTAGTGTATCTACAGGAATGTGACTATAATATAGGAGCCGAAAATGATCCCAAATATTTTTCACAAGCCATGAGTTGTAATGAATCAAAATTGTGGTACAATACCATGAAGGATGAGATAAGTTCCATGAAGTGCAACGATGTTTGAGACCTTGTTGAGTTGCCTAATGGTGCAAAAACCATTAGGTATAAATGGGTTTTTAAGACAAAGAAAGACTCATTAGGCAACATTGAGAGATACAAGGCCAGACTTGTTGCAAAGGGGTTCACTCAAAAAGAAGGAATCGATTACAATAAAACCTTTTCTCCTGTATCTAAGAAAGATTCCTTGCGCATTATATTGGCATTAGTAGCCCACTTTGATTTAGAATTGCAACAAATGGATGTGAAAACAACATTTCTTAATGTAGAGCTAGAGGAGGAGGTTTACATGAAACAACCTGAAGGATTCCCCTCTAGTGATGGTGAGCAATTGGTTTGTAAGCTTAAGAAATCCATATACGGTTTAAAACAAACATCCCGCCAATGGTATTTAAAATTCCATAACATAATTTCTTCATTTGGTTTTGTAGAAAATGTTATGGATCAATGTATATACCTTAAGGTCAGTGGGAGTAAAGTTTGTTTTCTTGTTTTATATGTGGATGACATCTTACTTGCAACCAATGATAAGGGTTTACTTCATGAGGTGAAACAATTCCTCTCTAAAAATTTCGACATGAAGGATATGGGTAAGGCATCTTATGTCATTAGCATTAAGATCCATAGAGATAGATTTCAAGGTATCTTAGGTTTGTCTCAAGAAACCTATATCAATAAAGTTTTAGAGAGATTTCGGATGAAGAATTGTTCACCTAGTGTTTCCCCCATAGTGAAGGGTGATAGGTTCAATCTGGACCAATGCCCAAAAAATGATCTTGAGATAGAACAAATGAAGAACATTCCATATGCTTATGTAGTTGGAAGTCTGATGTATGCTCAGGTCTGCACAAGGCCTGACATTGCATTTGTTGTTGGAATGTTAGGATGATATCAGAGTAACCCAGGTATGGACCACTGGAAAGCTGCAAAGAAAGTGATGAGATATTTTCAAGGAACCAAAGATTACAAGCTTATGTATAGACGAATAAGCAATTTAGAGGTTGTTGGCTACTCAGATTCAGTTTTTGTTGGCTGTGTTGATTCACGTATATCAATATCTGGATACATTTTTATATTGGTCGGTGGAGCTATATCTTGGAGGAGTGTTAAGCAGACCATGACTGCTACTTCTACTATGGAAGTTGAGTTCATATCTTGTTTTGAGGCTACTTCACATGGTGTATGGCTTAAGAGTTTCATTTTCGGGCTTAGAGTTATGGATTCAATATCTAGGCCATTGAGTATATATTGCGACAATTCAGCTGTAGTCTTTATGGCGAAGAACGATAAAAGTGGAAGTCGAAGCAAACACATCGACATTAAGTATCTAGCTATAACAGAACATGTTAAAGAAAAGAAAGTGGTTATTGAGCACATTAGCACTGAATTGATGATCGCTAATCCTTTGACTAAGGGCATGCCACCGTTGAAATTCAAGGATCATGTAGTGAACATGGTTTCCTTTTGTATTTTCTATTGTACAAACTCTTATTATGATGTTTTCTCATATTGATGTACATTTTTATTTAATTTTGAGAAAATTTAACTTCATTAGACCAAGAATGAACATAAGGTTTATTCATTAAGTAATATTGCCACATAAAGTGTAATGTTAAGAAATGAGTACACTATAATACATGGAAGGTAACACTCATTAAATAGAGGACTTATTGCCATGATTCATGTATTTGTTACTTAATGGGATAATTGATGGACTGAGATAGGACATTAAGTTAAAGGTGTGGACCAAGTGGGAGAATGTTAGCTGAATACACGTTCACCACTCGCTGAATACACGTTCACCACTCGCTGAATACATGTTCACCATGTCGTCCAACACTTCAGATGTGGTCTAGCACTTTGACCATGTCTTCCACCATCACTCTTCCGTTGTGGTTAAGGATCACGTTCCAGCAACTACTCAACATGGTGCCAAGAGCAACGTGGTATGATCTAAGCCATGGTTATAAAGATTTTAAAAATGGTCCCGAACTCGTCTTCATTAATTATCTTCAAAAACACCATCTAAAAAGGATATTAAAGTTTGGAAATCTGGGTTTTTTGAAACCGATTACAGTAACACATACAATGGTTGGAGGTAAGTAGACTATTCTTAGTCTTTTCAATTTTTATTCATGCTGCAAATTCATTGGAATCATATATCTATATATATATATATATATATAGCATGTAAACAACTTACAATAACTGTGAAAAGGAACCTTTCAATCTAGGGATTTTAAATGAAACAAAAAATAAATTTTATAAAATATAACTTTACTAACTAGAGTACAATTATCTCGTGTACTTGCGGTGTTCTTTGAGTGGCATCTTTTATATTTTATTGTTTGCCTATCCATAAAAAAACCAATAAGCCTAGAGTAGAATTTATAAATATTTTCAAGAATAGAATAGAGGAATTGTAAGAATTGATGGCCAAGTGACTATTTGGTTCTCTTTCAACTGATCATTGATATATGGAGAATGAAGTGAACATTAACTACAAGATTAGAGCATGATAGATGTTGTGGGAAAGTAGTTTTAGGTTGTTAGGTTAACATTAAAGGGCAATTTACCTAGAAACAGGCCTTGTACTATTGGTGTCTACCCACATAAAATAAGCATGCTAAAATAGAGATGTTAAGATAGATAAATTACTAGAAAATGAATATGTTAGTTGAAACCTAGACGCAGGCATCTATTCAGGACAAGAGGGAAGAAGACCATATGACCCTAAATTTAGAAAGGAGATTATCATCAATCTAGTTTGATGGATAAACAGGATTTGTGTAGCAGAACAATTATAATTGGTAGATAAATACTTTTTGTAGTTCAGTGCCTAGCTTTTCAACTATTGACTTGTTTCCTAGGTCAGATTCGTACACTTGATAGAAATTTGGTTCGTATTTTTCATGATGGATAACTTGTAACTTTTAATTACTCATTCCATTCACAGTCAATTGATCTAATAATAGGTAAAACACAAACATATTTGGTTACTTTTTGTGTATTTTGTGTTTTTTCTGTTATATTGACAATTGCAATGACATGGGCTAAAGTGCAATGGGTGCCTTGTCTGACCCTAAGAGATGCTCACCCTAGCATGACTTAGTGTTGGTCAATTTTGAATGTTTTTTTTTTTCATAAAGACAAGCATGAAAAAATATAAAACTTTCTCTAAAATCATAATAATGCACTGAAAAAAAAAAAGGAAAATAACAAATACATGAGACATAGTAGTTGTTGAAACATTTAACCTAGGAATTAGAATATCACTTCTACTACAACTTTTAACTACCATGCCATAAATCCTAGCTTCCTCAATAACATATATGATCTTATGCTCTATAATCTTCATAAAACCAATTCATGTTCCTATGAATGAAATACCCTACTAGGTCTTCAACCTTACATTGATGAACTAAATTGAGGTTCCATAGTTTGTTCATAGCATCATATGCACCTATGCTCATGCACATATGACTCAAAACTACTAATAGAATAAAAAACTTACTATCATTAAATCAAACTTAACATTGATTCAAAGACTTGATTAAGAAAACCAAGTCCAGTCAATACACTTGACATTGTTCAAGTAAACCCTTTTATTTATTGAAGTTAAATCATGATCTGAAAACAACTTTTGAGTAAGCACTTTTTCTTTGTGAATGAAGATAAGAGTTTTGATTTTTAGTTCTTGTAATGCATAGGAGTTTGATTGTTCATATATTTTCAATTTATTTTTACAAAAATTTAAAAATTGACTTGGTATGGGACTTGTAGTGATGTTGTGTACATTTTATTTGATGAGTACTTTTTCTAATGTGGAAATTAAACCCTGAGCCGAAGGTTTGGAATAATAAGGAAAATAGTAGTATATAATTTCCTTTTTCATTAGAACTTTATTTTCATATTCACATGAAATCTCTAAAAGTTATTTGAAGTTTGTTTCAGTTTGTATTATTTTGTTTATTTTACTAAAGAAATGCCAATTTTGCCAGTGAAATTTGTTATGTGCTATGCAATTACAAATTGGTGTTGATGAGTAATATAAGCTATCTATTCTTTCACATGAGACACGGGTTTATGCTCATATTGAGGTAAGTGTGAGCCAATGTTGATTGAATCTAACCCCATGACCTTGGTTTACAAGGCTAAAGGGTAACATGGTTAATAATTTTTTTTTAAAAGAATATTGACACATTGTATTTCTTGGTGCCATCATAGAATTCCATTTAGATACTCACTATATTCAAGCGCATGAATAGTTTTAATCTATGTCATGAGGAGAAAAATTCATAACCACTCATAAAAGGCAAATAACAACTATGCTTGCTTATCTTGGAACAAAAAACGAGGGCCACTAGTGAGTATCACTAATAAAATAGGGTACAGATGAATACTACTATCCAAAAATTATGTAGGGATGGTGCATAATTTTGATATATTCCATCCCAATAATTTGGTTTAATTGTCGGAAAAATCCATCAGTGTAAAAAAAGAAAAGCCAAGGACCCAAAATTCACAAGTCACCTATGTATCTTAGCACAAAAAATACTATAATAAATAAGAACTATTTCCATATGAGATAGGTTTGCAAAAAATATTAATAGCACCCAAAATTAACTTCATAAAACGTAGGTTAACAGAAAACAAAAGTCTTTCTCCTCATACCAATGAGGATTAAACAAAATATAGGATTAAGCAAATCTAGGGTGAGATTTAGAGAGCCCACTAATCTCAAATATCCAACTATGGTTTGCATGGAAGGCAATGGTGGTGGGGATCGATGAGGGAACGATAGACAGTGAATTGAAATCAGGAGAGAGATTAAGCCAATGTATTTGGGTTGAAATCAAATGGTCGGTAGAGATGAAATCGGAGAACCTACTAACCTCAAATAACCAACTATGGTCGACATGAAGGGTAATGCCAATAGGGATCGATGATGGAACGATAGATGGTGAACTGAAATTAGGAAAGAGATTATGACAATGTATTTAAGTTGAAATCAAATGGTTGGGAGAGATAAAATTGAAAGAAAATGAAAGAAACACAAAGATGAAATATAAGTGAGAGAGGAAATTGAGAGGGAGAAAGGAAAACAACCATTGTCTAGGGCTGAAATGCTGAATAAAAAGAAAAATTATGGTAAGAATTCAAACTTGGATTTTTTTATATTTTTTTTTAATAGTCAGCAAAGACTATTTATAGAAATATTAAAAATTCATATAATTCTTCTCAATTTTGACACTTTCTTTGGGTCTTGGCCTTAAATGGTTCACTTATATGAACCAAAGCTTAATTTTTGGGATCAGTTGGGTCCAAAACACAATTATCCCTTAAAGAAATGAAAGTCTTTAACTATCTTTCCTTTTTGTCATGTCACATAAACAACTATTAAAACAAGTTTTATCTATATATATATGGGATAAAATAATCTTGAAAGCATGCGCTTCAATACTGAAATCATCAAACTTTTAATAGTGTCCTTTAAACCTTTCAAAAGTTTCTTCTAACCTTTCTCTCATCTTCACGTCAATTACCACATTTAAAAAAAAAAAAATTGACATGATAAGCCAAAGAGACTATTCTTGTTGTTGTTTTATTTTGTTTATTTTGTTTTTTCTTTTTAAATAAAACTTTAATATATGATAAACAACCATATCACATGATTTTTTTTGTTTTGTTTTTTTTTTACTCCATGATATCTCCATATTTTTGTTTGTTTTTTTTTAATGTGTAGCTTCATGAAATTTTTCTTATTTCATTTTTTTTCACTATTCCTTTCTTTATATTTATTGATTTTAATTATTTATGGATGTTTTAATCACAAAATAATAATATACAATAAATAATTAATAAGAACAAATTTAAGATTAAAATAATTACATAATACACAAATTTTGACACATAGGACACAAGATATTTTATATTCGTCTTAAATAAAATATTTATTTATTTTATAAATCTTATTACATTGTCAAATTTTTTTAATTATTTATATTTAAAAAAAATTCATATGAAAATCAAAGTTAATGATCACGGTTTTAGTTTTCTTATGCTTGTAACTTGAGCACAACTTTAACTTTCATCTTCATTAAAATGTTTAGTATTTTTAATTATGTAAAATAAAAACTTCATTGTGGTTCTAAACTTTTGTTTTGTTTAAATTTTTAATTTTTAATTTATATAAAATAAAAAATAAATATTTTCTTATAAAAAGTTGTATTCAGTAAATATAAACATAAAATAATATGACAATACAATAAGATTTGTAAAATAAATATATATGTTATTTAGCAGGAATATAAAAAATCTTATGTCTTAAATTTCTAAATTTGTTCATTATGAATTTATTTTTGTATTAAATTTGTTTTCATTAATTATTTATTATATTTTTTATTTTTTATTTAAAATATCCATAAATAATCGAAATTAATAAATGTAAAGATGAAATAGTGAAAAAATAGAAATAAAAAATTCAAAATCATGTGGCATGATTGGTTGCCATGTGTCAATTTTTCTTTCTAAAAGGAAATAATGATAAGCTCTTTGACTTGTCATGTCAAAACAATAGAAAACAACAATTTTTTTTTATAGTTGGCAGAAAATGAGGAGATGAGGGTTATAGGGTAATTTTAATTTTATTTTTTTATTTTTTTATTTTTTTATGATTTCACTATTGAAATACATATTTCTACGATTAATTTTTCTACAATATATGTACTTTAAAATTTAAAATTTAAACCTCTCAAATATTTTATATTTTTTATATGGTGCATCATTACATGTGGTTTAATGGATTGAATGTGTTAGAACATGGTTGTTAATTCACTTTTATAACAATTTTTTATAATTAATATACTTGAAAAAAGGTATTCTTAAATGATTTAATTTGTCTTCCTTTCTAGTAGCCATTTTAACGAGATAAAAAAGCAAAGGCTTTTCAAAAACAAATTTGAAGAACTTGGTCAAGTGCTATGTGTAGTTGTAGGGCCCTCCCAATTGGCCTTCATTTTTTATCAACTTGTTCGGGCAATAAGCTCACGAGCTTTGTCTTGCAAGATATTTTGAGACTTTGATTTATTGTTTTGTTTGTATTGATTGTATAAAGGAGGTAAAAGAGTTTTTAACCACTATTCCATTTTGCACTAAAATTTTTGATAAAGATATGACAATTGACTTTGTGTGTCAATTATTGTCATGATGCAAATGAGAAAATAATGTGTCACTTAACTCTTTTGAGTAAAGTCTTGCCTTTAAGTATTGAGAAATATTTGATAAATCATAGGCATTCTTTCTTTATTGTTCATTAATATGTGGAATAGGTTGGCCTTTGAATTAGTCAAGGACGTGCTAGGTCTTTTGCCTTAAATTTACCCCAATTTATTTGACTCAAAACTAAAGTAGCATTAAGAATGATACTTCAAGTGGTTGTAAATTTACATTTCCTAAAATAGGTTCAAATTTTGATAATTATGCCAATGTGAAATCTCTTTAATCATGTGCCATAGATTGAATACGTTTTGGATTTTTTTTCATGTTTCTCAAAATTGGGAGAGCTCTATAAATTTAGCCTTATACTCACCACTAACATATCACCTTGTACCAATTATGAAAGCTTAATCTTCTTCTAGCATCATAAATTCTCATGAAAATACTTTTTGTTGAATTCTTCCTCAAACTGGTCCCATAAAGTTGGATCCAGACCTCTTATGAGCCTTTTCTCCATTCTCCACCAATGTTCTACCTCACCACTAGCATGAAAGTGGCAAAGGTCACCTTTTAAGTTTCTGAGTAACCTAAAACATCAAAATGCTTCTCAATATCCAAAATCCATGCCTCACCTTCTGAAGGATTTGGCTCCTTATTAAAAGAAGGAGGGCCCATCTTCTTGAATTACTCAAATGAATCCTCAATGGAAGAAAATGACCGACACTATGTATGTATCTCAATAGATTGAGTCTGAGTCTTAGTAGCATGAGTTTGGTGCTCAACCAATCTAACCCAAGTACCTAAATGTTGAGCTACCCCATCAATAGGCAAAGGATGTGCCTATAAGCCTTCATTTGCCTTAGGTAGAGCATTCTCATTTCTAATGGTCTTAAAAGGTACAATCTCCCTTGATGTAGGGCTACCATGGGAGATATAACCTAGTCATTACATGGTTTGAACCAATTAGTAATATAAATAATACATAAAATATTAGAACAAGAGTAGTCGGTTCTGAAACCTCACAAGATCTAACTTAAACCTCAACCTAACTAAGAAGTCTATAAGACCTTATCTTGTTGCTTTGATAGCACTTTGTAACATCCCTAACCTTGAGACTAAGAAGTCAATTTTACACATTCATGCAAAAATAACGAAATAGTCAAAGTGAACAAAAGTTATAGATACTCCTTTTAGAGTGAAATCATAGAGATAAACCTATCTTGCCAAGATGGAAGTTTAATGATTCACATAATTACAAAATGTTCATTAAATTCAAGTCAAGCTAAAAATTAAAAGACAACATATAATTCAAATCAACATGTCTAAACAAAGGCTTTAAGGCTAAACAAAAATACTAAACTAATAAGAACCCTTCCTAGCCCAAACTCACTCATTGCCATCTACAACTTTAAAAGGGTTCAAAAGCAAAGATAGTAAGCTTTAGCTTAGCAAGGAATATAGTAACAATTTTTTTTTTCTTTTTATACAAATAAAAGTAACATAATACATAACAAAACTTTCAAACATAGAGAACATGAACAATTTTTTACCAAACTAGGGTAACCCTTAGAAACATGTCTTTCAATTCAAAAGGGACTAGGCAATCAAATGGTACAATTAGGTCATTGATTACCCTATTGACTAGATTTTCCAATTCTCATACAATTGGGTAATAAGGGTCAACAACATAATCCTTGTTGACTAATGCTGGATATCATAGTACATAACAGAAATAATGGTTTTCACAATATAAAATTTCTTGGAATGGTATAATATTTTCATGTCCTTTCAAAAAAGTAGTATTGAAAAAAATATTTAAGAGTGATAATTTCTTAGCTAATGCACATGTAAAATTTGAATTGAGCAATAAAGTCGATTAAACTTCAAATTCACCTAAACAAATAAAATAAATATCATTAATATAAACCTAAATAAATATTTCTTACTTAATGAGAATTTATCACGTGCTATTAATTTATTCTTTACTTTTGTATACATTATCCTCAATTTACATTTCCAACTACCATAATTAATTTTTTTCGTCCACGATACACTTCATAATTTATTTATCTATTTATTTTACTTCTATCATTTCCATCAATCACCTCAAAACAAACATCAATATATATATATTTCACTTTTACATAATAAAACTTTTTCATTCTATCATAAATTCTATTTATCTACTTTTTAAATTTTTCTTTAGTCATAAATATTTTCTGCACATTGAGTATCCATTCTCCACTGCATTCTTTTACGGAACAATTAAAATGTGTTTTTTTAGTTTGTATTTATATTTTTCCACTAAACCTCACTTCTTAAATCTGTAGAAAATTCTTATGGACAAATACTCACATCTATTTCAGAATTTTATTGTATATCAATTTCTCTTAAATAATAATAAAAACTCTCACCTACAATATTTTTGTATTAGTTTAAGGTTAAATCAAAGACCACATTTATCTTATTACCATTAATTTGTTAATTTAACTTCCTCATCTTATACAAATCATTAATAATAATTTGTTTTACACATCTATTCTAGAAAATAGAAATCCTGAAATACTTACCTTATATTTTACTTTTTAGAGAGTAAAAACAGTCAAAATTTCTTTTTATGGTGAAATCTTAACTTTTATCTTGCCTTTTTCTCTTTGGTTCTCCTTGTTTTGCACTGACTCTAGAGATTTGTTTTTTATTTTTTATTTTTTTAACCTAAAACTCCTCAATTTTTTTTTTCTTTTTTATTATTTTAAACCATGAAAGTTAAATTTCATGGGTTGTAATGCCCTTGGCTTATGTTAGGGGTATTACAATCCATTCTTGCATGCCATTTGGCTTGGTTGTGAAGAAGAATTGACATAGTGAAAGAAGAGACAATTATTCTTAGGAAATCATTTTAAATTATTAAAAATGCATGTTCATCCTGTTTGGTGTAGTTCATCGTTGAGATTCATTCACATATTTTAAAAAGGTAAAGACCTTTAAAAACTATTTTAAAAAATAGATGTATTAAAAAAATTTAAATTTTAAAAGCAATTTTCAAGAATGTAAGGTAAGTTCTTCACTTTTATATAACAATTCTTACATTTTTTGGGTAAGTTACAATTCTTTTTTATTTTTAAAAATAGAAAGTAGAAAATATATCCAAACAAGTACTAAATAATTTAATTTCTCTTTTATGATAGCGATTTTAAGAACCATAGTTTTTCAAAATCAAGTTTTGAAGAATTCAGGTCAACGCAAAACAATTCATGTTTTTGGCCTTGATCATGTCATCTTTTGTGACTTATGATTTTCATTTTCAAGTTAACTCATCCATAACTTTCTTTTTGGGTTTGAGGCAATCTCAAGAAAAATATAATTTTTTTCCTCTAAAATTCATTTCCTATTTTGCTTTATGTTTATTTTCTATGAACTTAAGTCCTATTTTGAATATTTTCTCTAAGTACAAATTTTAACTTTTATATAGAACTTGAAGTCTAATAATGATTTCCCATCAACTTATATTCACATGTTAATAAATTAAAATCTATTCAAACATGAGAGATAAATATATCTATCTATCTATATATATATATATATATATATATATATATATTAATTAAGAGCCTATTTGGTAATTTAAAAAAAAAAACAATTTTGAAAAATAGTTTTTAAGAATAGTTTTTGAAAATTGTTTTTTGATTTTTGTAGAACAAAAATCTGTTTGAAAACCTAAAATGTTTGAACCATTTTTTAATATTTTTAAATATGTTTTAAAATTAATTTTTAGATCTAATGTTTTATTTTTAATTATTGTACATGTTTGTATAATTATTTCTTAAAACAGTCCTCAAAAAACAAGCGAAGATAACAAAAAAATAACAAAAAGATGTTTTTAAAAAACATCGTATCTTCTATTCATAATAATATAAAATAGAAAACAGTTTTGATTGTCAAATATGGTATTTGTATTTTTTTTAAGAAATTTTCTTCCTAAAACCAGTTCCCAAATAAGCCCTTAGTTTTCTATTTAGAAAAACAATGATGAGTATCTATTAGAAACATAAGAATTTGAGAGAATACACTGTAATTGTGGTTAACTTTTTAGGGACATAACCAATTAAAAGGGGAGGTTTTTAATATCCTCCGTATGCTAGAAAATCCATTTAAGGTAATTTATTTTCTTCTTTAATAGTGAAATATAAATAAGTCAATAATTAGGTCAGCAGATTTTCAATGGATATGCATTCATAGAAAACAAAATTTCCTTCCTTTTCTTTTCTCACTCTTTGAATTTAAAGCAATTTTCTTTTCTTGTTTATAAAAAAATTATCTATTTAATTAAGAATAGCATAATTTAGGAATATGAATTAATTTGGTAACAATCTTCTATGGAAGCACAATTAGTTCCTTTGAGGTAATTTGAAAATAGTAGAGTAGAATTTATATAAACATTACCTATTTAGGTTACAAGTTTTCTTAACCGTATGTATTACCTATAAAAACACATAGTTTTCCTTTTTAGTTATTTCTTATTTTATATCTATTTAAATTTTAAGAATCTTAGAAATTAACAAAATATAAGGTCCTCTCTCTTTTGAAAATTTTTTGCACTCAAAGAAAACATAAATCAAACCCATATTTATTGAGCTAAAAATGACTTATGGTAAGATATAAAAGAAATATGAAAAAAATATTAATATTAACTAATATGTATTTCAAATCAAATATTATGTCATAAGAGTCTGTTTGACAGTAACTTTAGAAAACGTTTTTAATATTTTTAAGACAATCATTTTTTTTTTTCATGTTTAAGGTGAAGTATTGAACCAAAAATTCTTTCTTCATCATCAATCGAATTCGCAACCTAGGATTTTGTTTTATCATCAATCCAATCACCATTTACGATTTTTCTTTTTCTTATCAATGAATAGATCTCTTTATTTGTATGACTTAGACATCATGAATTTCTCGAAAAAGTGATTCGATTGATAGGATTGGTATGATACTTAAGAAATTGATGATATCGATGAGATTGATATTCAAATATTTCTTCTTAGAATGTATTGATTTGATATTCAATGACATGTTGAAAATTTTTATCATTTATCATTTAAGTATTAAAAAGGTTAAAAACATGTTCTTAAAATTATTGCCAAACAGTCTCTAAGTTTATCATATAAAATTTTAATTATATTTTTTTTACTCTTTTTTTTTTTTTGCTAATGAAAACAAAAATAAAAAATAAAAATCGAACAAGGTTTTACAAATTCCAGTTTGTAAAACAACGTTTAAAACAAAACAAAAAGTGGAGACCAAAGCTATTTTAGAAAATAAAAATAGAAAATGTCTCTCAAACCAAACGCAGCCTTAGGTTTTCTCTATATAATCTTAAGAATTCTCCTTCCCTTTTTCAGTTGATTCTGATCGGAGTAGTAACAATGGCAGACGAGATTATTTTGCTGGACTTCTGGCCGAGCATGTTTGGTATGAAGGTCAGAATTGCACTAGCAGAGAAGGGTCTCAAAAATGAATACAGAGATGAGGACTTGTTCAACAAGGGCCCTCTACTTCTAGAGATGAACCCAATTCATAAGAAAATCCCAGTGCTGATCCATAATGGTAAACCCATTTGTGAGTCTCAGATAATAGTTCAGTATATTGATGAGGTTTGGAAGGATAAATCTCCATTATTGCCCTCGGATCCATACCATAGAGCTCAAGCCAGGTTCTGGGCTGACTACATAGACAAGAAGGTATGTCTATGCTGATTGCCTCACATTTTGATTGTGGTCAGATATGTTGTTATAATTTTACTATACAGACAAATCATGATTTTTTTTTTCACATAATCTGATAATAACTGTGAGATTTTTCTGTGTAACGGAATCTGAAAATTTTATCAAACTAGATAAGTTCGATAGAAATGCAGCAGAAAGGGGCATTCTTCTGCCCATAATCTCCTTATGAGTAAGTTTAAGGTGCCCCATAATAATTGTTCAACTGCTCCAATACTCTTTTGTTGGGGGTTGGACCACAGTAAGTATGGGAAAAGAAGTGAGGGGGAGAAAATTGGAAAGGATGGAAAATGTTACCAAGGAAAATAAGATAAAAAAGAGGTACGTTTTGTTTTATGAAAGTTTGAGAGAAAGAAGGAGAAAAAAAAAAGAGAAAAGAAAAAGGAAAGCAATGACTATTTACTTGATTGTATATGAATAAAAAGGAAAAAAAGTTAAATTATTAAGGACAGTATTTTCCTCAAATTTTCCAATTATTTTTTAGAGAAAAATTGTATAGACTAATCTTCTAACCAATATTTTCAGAATTGGATTAGTTATTGAACCAAAAGAATTATCAGTTTATATAGTTGAATCGATATTGAATCAATGACATCATAAATATATTCTTATAAATTATTAAAATTAAAAATAATTATATATTTTTTAAAAAGATATATAAATAAATTAAAAATTAATAATATTTCTTTTTTATCTTATGCATACATATAAATGTATTTTGAATGAAATATGTATAATATTTAAATATAAATATATTAAAAATAAAAAATTTATTTAATTTTAACTAATTTTATAATTTTTAAAAATATTATATTATTTTATTTAATATTATATATATATATATATATATATATATATATATATTTAGCATTTGTTATATAAAGCAACAAATTGGATGTAGCTGAATGATTTGAGATCGAAAGTTCAAATTTTTGAGGTGAAAATATTAAAAATTTAAATGGAAATTGTTTAATGGTTGCATAGGTATATATATATTTAGCATTTGTTATATAAAGCAACAAATTGGATGTAGCTGAATGATTTGAGATCGAAAGTTAAAATTTTTGAGGTGAAAATATTAAAAATTTAAATGGAAATTGTTTAATGGTTGCATAGGTAGTTCTAGTCCAGGTGTTAACACACTTCTTCCAACCCCACCCCTCTCTCTCTCTCTCTCTCTCTCTCTCTCTCTCTCTCTTTTATTGTTTTTTACCCTTTCCTATGTTATTCAAATCTATTATCTATAATCTAATATTTATTATCTATTATTTATTATTTATTACTAATCTAAAAGTACGAGCTCCTGCTAAAACTTTTCTACCCAATCATGTCTTTTCAATTTCTGTTGGTTTTCCTAATTTTTCTTCAGAAAAACCTATAAAAAAAATTTATTCTCAAAGTGAAACCCTTCTTCAAAAACCCATTAGAAACAATTCTATATATTTTACATTATCTCTTTCATATCCCACGATCATTCCAAATTATACATTGCCCTTTAGATGACTCACCATTCTTCCTGTGGACAATCTTAACTCTCCCTTCTACATGCAAGATAAGATCCAAAGTAGAAACAATGCTAGTAGACTTAACACAGAATGACAAGCCAAGTCTAAATAGTGAAAACAAGTTCTTTTTTTCCCTTCCCTTTTCTTGTGCCCCTTATTTTGTTTAATAAGAATATGGATGAAAAGTAAGAGAGAGATGTCAATTGCTTATTATAATCTATTATTTATTAGGCTAAAATAGATTTGGTTTCTTGGTTGATTGATAGTAGAAAATATCACTCGAGAAACCCTCACATCCTTAAAGATTGCACTTCTTGGGTTTGTTTCTGATTTTCCTTATTAATTTATTTATCCATTAACTTTCTTCTTTTGTAATTCTAAATCCCGTCTTTTATAATTCAAATTTTTCCATTTGCTTGTGCCCTCTATTTTGGTTACTAAAGAAAAATAAATAAAAGAAAGAAAATGACATTTTTAGTCTCTTGCTTAGTAAGGTTTTCGGTCCACAATGAGTGAAGCAATATCTTTTGCTTGCTTGTTCAATATCTTTTGTTTTGTTATCTAGACATTTTGCTTAAGTGAAAATCGATGTCAATGCTTTTAAATTGCTTTACTCACTTTTTTGCATCTAGGAAAGAGTTTTTAGATTCGAAAATTTGAATTTTTGAACTTTATTTTTTTAGCATCTAAATGGGGTATTTAACAAAGACTTTGATTCCTAGCATTTTCTTTTGCTTTGGAATTTTTATCTCATATGTCCACATTTTTTTTGCCTAACACCTCTAGTATGAAATAGAGAAAAAAATTATAAAAATTATAAGGATAGGTTCTAATTCTTTCTTAACCCATACTTTTTATTGGTAGTCAATAAAAAAAAATTATATTTTCTTGTGTTAATGTCACTAGGAAAAAGCAAGGAAAAATCCTTTAAAAAATGAAAAAAAAAAAAAAACAGATGGAAGTTTGAGGAAAATAAAGTTTTATAATAATTTTATTTTTCCTTAAATTTTTTATGGATGGTAAATTTCAAAGAAAATAAAATTGATAAGTTTTTTATCTTTTTTTTTTCAATTTATTAATAGTCTAATATTGAAAACTTTAGTGAATTAATTTTAACCATACTCAACAAGATAATTAAAATAATATATATATATATATATATATATATATATATATATATATATATATATATATATATATAGATATAATAAAGGTAGGAGGATTTAAAGATTTTAAACAATGTTTCAAGTGTTTGTTGGATATAAAAGGAAGCAATTTTTTTAATAGGATTCTTTTAAACCAAAAATAAAATAAAATAAATTATAGACACATGCATTTTATATATAATATAGAGTATAGATAGAGAATTTTCCTTTCGAAATTATACTTAAAAAACGCTTATATTAGAAGTCAAAATATGGTTAGTGAAGATCAGAGATAGAGAAGTGCAAGAACAAATAGTGTTTTTAATAGGAGATTTAAGATAATAGAAACTAAGAAAAAGAGTTCAGGAAACTTTAAGTTGTTATCATCACTATGTTTGGCAGATTTTCCTCATATAGAATAACTATGTTTTTGCATATATTTTCCATGCATTTTCTCACCCTTATTGATTTATTTTTTATTCAATTTTAATGAAATTAATTTTCATACTGTTTATTCTTTTTTTTTTAATATATATATATATATATATATATATATATATATATATATATATATATATATATATATATATATATATATTTGTTTCTTAGCAACTAAATAAATTCTTCATGGACATATGATTATGATTTGAATATTTGCTCTTTGTTTGAGCACTAATACTAAGTTTGATGGTCAAACTTGTTTAATTGGATAATTCCTTTAAGATATTAGATCTTGTTGCTTCCATGCTATTACTTCATTTTTCTTCTTTTTACCTTATTTACTTTTTGTGTTGCAGTGAGCTAAGTTATGCAAAGATGGTGAAAAAAAAAAGACCATTAAATGATATTTTTGCAAAATAATGGTTTTTTTTTTCATTTTTCTTTTTTTAACTCTAAAATTTTGTTAGCTATGGAGACATTTGCATATGGTGAAGTATTGGAACCCATAATTCACATGCACCATCCACGTGCATCACACGTGAAACCGTTCTAGCATAACCAAAATCAATTTTTACCTATTTTTACTTTCCTCAATACTTTCAAATTAAGGATGAAGGATTAGACATAACAAAAATGTTCAAATGTAAATTTATGGTTTTTCATGATCCTTAAATTTGATTCATTTTTACATGTAGAATGAATAATGAATAAATATGCATGTACGTGTTTTTAAATAATTATGAAAAATTACATAAGAGATTTTATATATATATATATAAATTGTTTCACGCACATATATATATTTTCACTTATAATAGTGTATAGGCTAATAAATAAATAAAATATTTATATCATACTTTTAAGATAATACTTAATTTCAAATATATATGAGATACTTTTTATTAATATTAATTTTTCTTTCATATTTATAATATTTGCATTCCTTTTATATCATGAGTCCTAAAAGATTTTTTTTTAATTTATTCCATTTTTTGTTTTAAACATTTTAGAAGTTTTCACTTTTCTTAAAAAAAAATTTGAAAATATCAAATTCGTATTTTCAATTTTTCTATCGTCTAAACATGTTTTTAGCCCTAGGATTCCTATCATCCAAAATGTTTTTTACCTGATTACAAGATTCAAATTGAGTGGTCAATTTTTTTATCATTAAGGAAAGAAAGCAAACTCAAGGTACTGATTTACAAATGAAAAGAGAAAAGAGTCTAAACAAACAATGCCTAGGATTCCTATCATCCAATTTGTTTTTTACCTTATTGCAAGATTCAAATTAAGTGGTCAATTTTTTATCATTAAGGAAAAAAAGCAAACTCAAGGTACTAATTTACAATGTTACTAAGAGTATGTTTGACAGTGTTTTTGCTCAAAGTATTTTTAGTAAAAATATTTTAAAAATATTATCTTCCAAGTGTTTCTCCAAAAAAACATATTACAAATAATTCTACAACATTATAAATGATTTTTCAAAATTTTAAAAGTGTTTGTAAAATTTGTCAAATACCTAATTTTAAGAAAAATTAGAAAAAAAATATTTTTTAAAATGATTGTCAAATAGGCTCTAAAACTCACTATTGATGTATAGCATTACCCATTCCCTAGAAAATGTTTTTATATCAAAATGGGAAGAATTAACAATCAGGACGTACTTGGAATCCATTCATCTTTTATAAAATCATATAGTGTTTGTTTATGATAAAATAATTAACCTCCATGAGACTATATATGAAATGCAGCTACACCTTCTCGGGAAAATGTTATGGAGAACCAAAGGAGAAGAGCAGGAGGCAAACAAGAAGGAGTACATTGAATGCCTTAAGCTATTGGAAGGAGAGCTAGGAGATAAGCCATATTTTGGTGGTGAAAATTTTGGTTTTGTGGATGTGAATCTTATGCCATATTTTAGTTGGCTTTATGTATTTGAGATCGCTGCTAACTTCAGTATAGAAGCTGAGTGCCCAAAGTTGATTACATGGGCTAAAAGGTGCATGGAAAAGGAGAGTGTGTCCACTTCTCTTCCTGATCGTCAGAAGCTTTATGACTTCTTTTTACAATTGAAGAAGTGGCATGGTATAGAGTAGAACAGTGCAAGCTAGCTATAAAATGTTGGGGAGAACACTTGGGTTGAATTCGCTTGTGTGAAGTTGGAGTTTGTTTTATTAATAAGGAAGTGCTTTCTAAGTGTGATTTAGAAAGGGATGCAAAACATTGGTAAATCCTTTCTTCATGTGTACTCACTCTTACAACAACGAAATTAAAGTTTCAAGCATAATCAATTATTAAGGGAAAAGTGGGATTTGATTGGCTAATATGAAAATATATGAAAAAAATAACCTCAATTTTTTTAAATTAGTATTATCTTCATTTATTTTAAAATAATTTGAAATACATGCACTTTTTAATGAGTCATTCAATTATTAAAAAGAATGTCCATTTTACTTACTATGTTATCCAAATCAATGGACAACTAGACTCCTCTTAGATGTTTCCATTCCTTTTATATATTTTATTATTATTGTTATTATTATTATTATATTATTATTATTATTATTATTTGAGATTTTTTTTTTCTCTAAAAACATTATAAAGTAAGAATTTGAAAAAAAAAAAGAGTTTATTCTAGTATTAATAAGTTAAAAATAAATTCATATTCTTGATAATAAATAAATCAATAATAAATTTGTATTTATTATATAATATTAATAATTGTTTAATATAATAGAGAATAAAATTTGTTGTTAGAGTTTTTTAGATATAAAATGTTTTGTAATATGGTTGTACTTTGATATATAATATAAAAATAAATAAATAATTATTTTATATTAAATAAATTAATCATAATTAAAATAATTATATATTATTAAATTTATTATTTATTATTTAATAAACAATCTTGTTACTTTTCACATTAGTAATTATGATTAAATAGGATTTGCTTGACAATATTTCTTTTTAAAATTCTAAGAAATAAAAAAAAAAAATTAATTATATTTAATAGGATTTTTTTACACTATTTTCTAAACTTTTAGGGAACTAAAATTGTTAGAAAAATTAGGCTAATCCAACCTATGATAATCACCCTAGAGGGGGAGTGAATAGGGTGATGGTCTCTTTTTGCAAATTTAAACTATGTGAATGTAAGAGACATACATGCAAGTATATAATAAAACAATATAAAGACAATAGCATATAAAGTAAAAGAGTAGGGAAGAGATAATGCAAATACAAGATTTTATAGTGGTTTGGCGCAACCCAACCTACATCCACTCTTCTCTAGCTTCAATCCCAAGCTTGAGGTTCCACTAGTTCAAGGCTTCCAAACCAAACCTTCAAGAAATACAATTGGATTATGATTCCAATTCACCCTTTTGGATTTTTGGCACCAAGCATCCTTTACAATCCTCAAGAGATACCCCACTCTTGAACAACCTTGATCTCAAGTGATATCCCACACTTGAGAATCTTACTCTCAAAGATATACAAATAATTGATCTCACAAAATCCTAGTACAAAAAACCAAGCTCAAATGATACAAGAAAACTAAGATTGAATGGTGCACTAATGATATGCAAGTTTTATAATAATGATGCCCTCAAAACACTCTTCCAAGGCTCAAATATATTCAAGAAAGGTTTGGGAAGTGTTAGCCCATGGGTTCTCCTAACCAGGTTTTGATGATAACAAACCATGGTTAAGTTACTAATTGGTTTAAATTGTAAAGAATATCAGATATTAATTTGGAAATTCGTCAAAGGATCTAATGGATACAAGATCGAGACATTTGGAAGACTTTTAATCATAGGAAACAAATGTAAGATGAATGCATGGGTGCACAAAGGTTTTACATATCATTTCATGCATCTTTGAAAACTCAGTTTATTCTTTAAAGTTACAATTTCATCAAAACCCAAGTTTTATCAAATGTACCTTAGGCAAAACGTTTCAAATTTGACATATTAATTTACCTAAAGACATATTAATTTACCTAAAGACTGTGCCTAAGTGTTAAAAAAAGAAAAGAACTGAAAAAGATAGGTTTTCAAGGCCAAAAGGCTGAACCAATCGAGGCACTGGCCAACCGGCTCAATCAGCTAGGGAACCGGTCAACCGGTTGCCCTTGTCCGGTCGAGATCTGGTCGAAGAGTGTTAAAAACACTCTCTCTCATCCAATAGATATCCTTTCCTAGTTGAAGCACCCTCCTTCCCGGTCGACCTCCGATCAAGGTCTAGTAGAAGCAACGGTAACCTGCCAAAGGATTAAATGCTCCAACGACTAGTGAACCGATCAACCCCCAGCACGGTCGATTGAGGTTGTTTTTTGTTTTTCTTGGCTCCCAAGGTTAGAAACCTATAAATTGAGAGCTCCACTTCATTTATGATATAGAGAACACTTGCAATCAATTGTCTACCCACTTGTTCCTGCCTTAAAAGCTCTCATTTCTTTCTTAGTGTATTAAATCTTCACTTGCATATCTTTTAGTGCACCCTTGTGAGTCATCCTAGCTTTGATTTGTATTTGAGCCATTATTGAGCTAGGTTGAGAGAAGATCATTCTTGTAAATTGAGTGTTAGAGCCTTCAAGTGAGTTGAATCTTGAAGAGATTGTGTAAGAGCCTATTAGAGTTGGAATCCAAGTGTAAAGAAGATTAGAAGCTTGGTTGAAGCTTCAAGTTAGTGGAACCCTCACTCGGTTAGGAGATTGAGGATAGTGGACGTAGGCAAGGAAGTGCCGAACCACTATAAAATTCGAGTTTGATTTCTCTAACTCTATCTTTTTAATTTTTACTTCTATTGTGCTTGAATTTGTTGTGTTGAAAAAGATTTTGAAAAACCCAATTCACCCTCCTTTTGGGTGTTTTTCTCATTTAAGTTTAGCCATCATTTTCTCAATTGGTATTAGAGCAAGGCCTCTTGTTTAAGACTTAATAGTCTAAGAAGAAATGGCTATTCCATCAAGCTCATCTCACACTGAAATTTTTTCAAAACATAGAGCTCCATTTTTTACGGGAACCAACTATCCCTATTGGAAAAATAAAATGACTTGGTATTTATAATCAACCGATTTAGACGTATGGAACGTCATTGAAGATGACCCAACTTTTCCTACAAAACTAGTTGATGGAGTCATGGTTCCAAAACCCAAGCAAGAATGGAATGAGCTTGATAGAAGAAATTTTCAATTAAATGCTAAGGCCGTTTTCACATTGCAATGTGCTATGGATAGAAATGAATATAATAGAAAATGTCAATGCAAATCGGCTAAAGAAATTTGGAGATTGCTTGAAATAAGTCATGAAGGAACAAATCAAATGAAAGAGTCAAAAATTAATTTACTTGTTCATAGCTATGAATTGTTTTTAATGAAAGAAAATGAGACTATTGTTGAGATGATCACTAGGTTCATCGACATTGTTAATGGTCTTGAAGCATTGGGAAAGACCTACAAGGAATCCGAAAAGGTGATTCCTATGGAGGAGCTCATAGGGTCATTAATGACATATGAGATCAATTTGGCAAAGAAGCTACAAGAAGGTGAAGACAAAAAAAAGAAGAGCATAGCTCTCAAAGCTACAACTAAGGAAGAAGAAGATGTTGAAGAAGAAAAACCAAGTGAAGAAGATGATGATTTAGCCCTCATCACAAGAAAGCTCAACAAATACATGAGAGGTGAAAGGTTTAGAGGAAGAAGGTTCACCTCTAGAAGAGACTTTTCTAAAAAGGAATCTTCATCTCATGGTGACAAGGAGAAATGGGAAGAGAAAAGAGATTTGGTGTGTTTCAAATGCAAAAAACCGAGACACATTAAATATGATTGTCCTCTCTACAAAAGTGAAGCCAATAGGAGAATGAAGAAGGAAATGATGGCCACTTGGAGTGAAAGTGAAGAATCCTCTAAAGAAGAAAAGGAGAAAGAAGTGGCAAACATATGCTTCATGGCAATAGATGAACTTGATGAGGTAAACTCTAACTTTAGTGATGAAGGTATGCATGATGTTTTTGAAGAATTGTATGAGGATTTTGAAAAACTTAGTTTGAAAAATAATTCTCTTAAAAAGAAAATTTAATAACTTGAAGAAGTGAAAGAAAAATTTTCAATTGTTGAAATTTCTAAAACTCATCTTGAAAATGAAAATGAGATTTTGAGAAAGAAAAATGAATGGTTGACCTCCTCTCTCTCAATATTTCCTTGTGGACAAAAATATTTTGAAATGATTCTAGCTAGCCAAAAATGTGTTTTTGACAAACAAGGGCTATGATTCAAATCTTCAAAAAATCAAAAGTATTTTAAAAACTATTTTGTAAAATAATCCACAAGTACAAGTCCTTCCACAACTTGCAACTTTTGTGGAAGATGAAGGCACGTTAGTGATACATGTCCTTTAAGAAATGGTTCTCAAAAGAATTCAAATGCAAAAGCTAAAAAGGTTTGGATTGAAAAATCCAAGGTCACTAATCCTCAAGGACCCAAAAAGATATGGGTACCTAAATCAACTTGAGTTTTATTTTGTATGGTTCAAAGAAGGATAAGTGGTTCTTGGATAGCGGATGCTCAAGACACATGATCGGAGATGAATCCAAGTTTTTTTTCCTTACAAAGAGAAATGGAGGATATGTTACCTTTGGAGACAGTGCAAAAGGAAGAATCATTGGTCAAGGCAACATTGGTAATGACACATCCTCTCTTATTGAAAGTGTTTTATTAGTGGATGGTTTAAAACATAACCTTTTAAGTATTAGTCAACTTTGTGACAAAGGTTTTAAAGTGATTTTTGAAACATCTCATTGCATCATCAAGGACATTCAAAATGATAAAACCATCTTCATGGGCCATAGATGTGATAATGTTTATGCTATAAATATTTCAAAATATGATGGCCATGATAGATGTTTTTCAAGCATGCATGATCAAAGTTGGTTGTGGCATTGGAGGTTGGAACATGCTAACATGAACCTCATTTGCCAACTCAACAAAGATGAACATGTTAGAGGCCTTCCCAAAATTAATTTTCAAAAATACAAAGTTTGTGAAGTTTGTCAAGTGGGAAAGCAAATCAAAAACTCTTTCAAAAACAAAAACTTCATTTCCACATCTAGGTCACTTGAGTTGTTGCATATGGATTTATTTGGTCTCTCTATGACACTAAGTCTTGGAGGAAAGTCTTATGCATATGTTATTGTGGATGACTTCTCTAGATACACATGAGTCTTATTTTTAAGTCAAAAGAATGAAGCCTTTTATGAGTTTTCAAAGTTTTGCAATAAGGTTCAAAATGAAAAAAGTTTTACAATTACTTGTATAAGAAGTGATCATGGGAGAGAATTTGAAAATATTGATTTTGATGAATATTGCAATGAGCATGGTATTAACCACAATTTTTCGGCTCCTAGAACTCCTCAACAAAATGGGATAGTTGAAAGGAAAAATAGAACTCTTCAAAAAATGGCTAAAACCATGCTAAATGAAAACAATTTACCAAAATATTTTTGGGCCAAAGCGGTTAACACTTCTTATTATGTTTTATATAGAATATTATTCAGGCCCATTCTTAAGAAAACTCCCTATGAGCTTTGGAAAAACAAGAAACCCAACATTAGCTATTTCAAAGTCTTTGGGTGCAAATGTTTTATATTAAACACCAAAGACAATCTTGGAAAATTTGATGCAAAATCGGATGTTGGAATTTTCCTTGGTTACTCAACATCAAGTAAAGCTTTTAGAGTTTTTAACAAAATAACCATGGTTGTAGAGGACTCCATCCATGTTATTTTTTATGAATCTACCAATTCTCTCCAAGCAAGAGAGATTTTTTTATGATGATTTAGGTTTTGAGACCTCAATGGGAAAATTGCAAATTGAAGATAGAAGGCAACAAGAAGAAATTAGAGAGGATCCCAAGAAAGAAAGAGGAATCACCATTGGCACTACCCCCTCCTCCACAAATGCAAGGTGAATCAAGCCAAGACCTTCCTAAAGATTGGAAGTTTATCATCAACCACCCACAAGATTAAATTATTGGTAGTCCATCTAGTGGGGTAAGAACTAGATCACCTCTTAGAAATATTTGCAATAATCTTGCTTTTACCTCTCAAATTGAGCCTAAAATTATAAATGATGCTTTAGTTGATGAAAATTGGATGATTGCTATGCAAGAAGAGTTAAATCAATTTGAAAGAAGTGAAGTATGGGAATCAGTACCAAGACCTTCAAATCAAAGTGTTATTGGAACTAGATGGGTATTTAGAAATAAGATGGATGAAAATGGCATAATTGTTAGAAATAAAACAAGACTGGTAGCCCAAGGTTTTAATAAAGAAGAAGGGATAGATTATGAAGAAACCTTTGCCCTGGTAGCAAGCTTCGAAGCCATTAGGATGCTACTTTCCTTTGCATGTTTTAAAGACTTTGTTTTATATCAAATGGATGTGAAAAGTGTTTTTTTTTTTTAATGGCTTTATAAATGAAGAAGTATATGTTGAACAACCTCTCGGTTTTCAAAGTTTTAACTTTCCTAACCATGTTTTTAAACTTAAAAAGGCACTTTATGGTTTAAAACAAGCACCTAGAGCATGGTATGAAATATTGAGTAAATTTATTTTGGAAAAGGGTTTTAAAATGGAAAAAATTAACACTAATCTTTTCATAAAGACCAAAGAAAATGATATGCTCTTAGTTCAAATATATGTTGATGATATCATTTTTGGTGCTACTAATGTTTCTCTTTGTGAAGAATTTTCTAAGTGCATGCATAGTGAGTTTGAAATGAGCATGATGGGAAAACTCAACTTCTTCCTTGGACTTCAAATCAAGCAACTAAAGGAAGGAACCTTCATCAATCAAGCAAAGTATATAAGAGATCTTCTCAAAAGGTTCAACATGGAAGAAGCCAAAATAATGAAGACTCCAATGAGCTCATCCAACAAGCTTGATAAGGATGAGAAAGGTAAATCCATTGACTCAACAATGTATAGAGGCATGATAGGTTATTTGCTATATTTGACCCCTAATAGACCCGACATTATGTATAGTGTATGCTTGTGTGCTAGATTTCAATCTTGCCCTAAAGAATCTCACTTAAGTGTTGTAAAACGAATTCTTAGATATTTGAAAGAGACAATGGACATAGGCTTATGGTATTCTAAGAGTGATAACTTTGAATTAATTGGATTCTCATATGCCGATTTTTCCAGTTGTAGGGTTGAAAGAAAAATCACTAGTGGCACTTGTCATTTCCTAGGACACTCTCTTGTTTCATAACATAGTAAGAAGCAAAATTTGCTAGCTTTGTCAACGGCGGAAGCTGAATACATAGCAGCCGGTTTATGTTGTGCACAAATTCTTTTGATGA
Source organism: Vitis riparia (assembly GCF_004353265.1). Taxonomy (NCBI): domain Eukaryota; kingdom Viridiplantae; phylum Streptophyta; class Magnoliopsida; order Vitales; family Vitaceae; genus Vitis; species Vitis riparia. The sequence continues at coordinate 18,009,248 of NC_048449.1, read as the reverse complement.
AACAAACACTTAATGATTTTGATTTATCTTTTGAGCATGTTCCTATTAAGTGTGATAATACTAGTGCCATAAATATTTAAAAAAAATCTCGTACAACACTCTAAGACTAAGCATATAGAGATTAGACATCATTTTCTTAAAGACCATGTACAAAAGGGTGACATAACACTTGAATTTGTAAGCACAAAAGATTAACTTACCGATATATTTACAAAACCTCTAAGTGAAGAACAATTTGTTGATATTAGAAGACAACTAGGGGTGATTTCTTTATGATCTAATGATTGCTTAATGAATATACCTTCTGATTGCATGAATTTCATGTCATATGCATCATATAGACATATACTTAGATAAATGGTCAAATTTTGACCAAAAATCAAAATTCTATTGGCATTGGGCATAATAAATTGGGGATTTCAACTAAAGGGGGGGGGGGGGGGGGGGGGGGGGGGTGTTAGAAAACGATAAAATGCACAAAATGTGAAAAGTCAAACTTGTTGACAACGTTCATCGGGGCTGGGAATTTAAAGAGACTCCCGCGCTTCGTTTTCTTCATTGTTCTCCTCCATTTCTATAGGGCTTTTCAAATTTCTACTTCTAGAAACCAGTTTGAGCAAGATTTGGACCAATTGAAGGCTTTGTGAAATAAAACTTATTAGATGCAAAATATAATATCTTAACATTTCATGTGAAAAGTCAAACTTGTTGACAACGTTCATCGGGGCTGGGAATTTAAAGAGACTCCCGTGCTTCATTTTCTTCATTGTTCTCCTCCATTTCTATAGGGCTTTTCAAAATTCTACTTCTAGAAACCAGTTTGAGCAAGATTTGGACCAATTGAAGGCTTTGTGAAATAAAACTTATTAGATGCAAAATATAATATCTTAACATTTCATGGAGATTGTGAGGTTGAAAATTTTCTAGCAAAAGTAATGTTTGTAAAGTCAAAAAGTCAATTTTATTGAAGATAATGTTTTAGAAAGATAAGTTTTACCTATTATTATAATGAATATTTTTGGTTTTGAAGAATTAATTATATTGGTAAAAATATAGGTATATAATTTAGTATTATTAGCAGTTAAATTTTGTTAAGACATAGGAAATTTAATTTAGGGAATAAAAAAAATGCAAAGTTTAAAACACAAATAAATATAATAATAATAATAATAATAATAATAATAATAATTTATTTTTTGAAAAACAAACAAAAGAAAGGGAAAGAGAAATAGTGAAAAGTTCAAAACCATTTGATAAAAAAAGGGAAAAAAAAAAAAGAGACAAAGAAGTTCATGTTTAGTAGAGAGGTGAGACAAAAAAAAAAAAAAAAAAAAAAAAAAAAAAAAAAAAACAGAAAGAAAGAAATAAAATGGAGAGTTCCATACCATGGATCTTTGGAAGACCGTGTGATAGAACATGACCTATTTTGTATGAAAATTTAGGAGGACGTTCTACTTATGTAGGAAACATTGATATAAAGTCTAATTTTAAAGTTAATGGTTGGATTCTTGATTTTTGATAGGGTGGTATATCCTTAAAAATTTTATTTAATATATTTTAGAAGAAAAAAATCATAGTTATTGATGTTGTGGAATAGATCTACTTATATAATTGTGATGCCTACATGTGATTTGGTATATGAGTGTTGTTTAAATTTTGTTTTCTTAGTAATTTTATGAATTTTTTTTTTTTTATGTTAATGAAATAATGGTAGAGGAAAATGAAATGATCATTAGTTGATAATTTAATTCATAATTAATAATTTCAATATATATGTATGTATGTATTTATGTATAATAATGAGAAATAGAAAAAGATGATGAAAAAAATTTAATTCATAATTAATAATTTCAATATATATGTATGTATGCATTTATGTATAATAATCAGAAATAGAAAAAGATGATGAAAAAAGGCTTGGGAAAAGTATTAATTAAGAATAAGAGCAAGATCTTTAATGTAAAAGACATAAAAATTCACCTCGAAAGACTTTGAATGGAAAGTGTATTTGGGTACAAACACATATCTTTGAGTGAAATCAAGAGAAAAATAGTGCATTTTATGATTGAGTGTATCCATTTTCATTTGCATTTTCTATTAATTATCAAGATATGTGTATGTTATATATTTGGGTTAAAATAAAATATTTGGATTAATGTTTAAATGTCCATTTTTATTTTAACATTTGATTATTACTTTTTAACAATTTTGGCTATATTTGGTTGGCTAGATATGATAGAATATGATATGTATATCTTAAGATATCATACTCTATTAGATAGGAAATGCATATTAGAATATGATTTCTAATGGGATATGATATATTTGGATATTATATTCAATTGACATAATATCCTAAGATAGCATATCGAATGGAATATGTTACATTATATTATGTTCATATTTAATTTGTGAAAACAAATAAAAAAAATGGAATATGTATTATTTTTCAATGTTTAAAATAAGAATTATATCGCATTACAATATTTTTCTATTTAAAAAAGTAAAATTCCTTTTATGTTTAACAATATTCATGATGAAAATATTTAAACTTTATAATTTTTTTTTCTATTATGTTATTCAATATATAAAAATACTATATATAATACACATTAATATTATTTTATAATTCCTTTATAGTTTTTTAACAAAAATTTAATTTATAATTAAAAAAAATTAATTTGGAAGATAAATATATGAAAAAAAAATATTATACATGGGATATCGATATCCTGTATCTTAGTATAGGATTAACATATACCATGTGGAAGAGATATAAAAAAGAGGGTGGATGATATATCCCACCATTTATCTTATCCCATGTTTGGTTGATGATGTGATAGGATATAATATCCATATCTTATCCTATCATTATATATCCAAGCAACCAAACATGACCTTTAGGTATTAGACACCCTACTAAGCAACGTGGAAATATTCATCCCTTTCTCTTTAATACATATATATTAAGATACAAATATTATTTATAAGGACCCATAGGTGAATATATCAAGGAGGGTTTTAGAATATCCTAGGAGATTCAAGAGTTACTTAAAAATATTAGTGCTCACTTGTGTTAAACTTTTGGACATGTATTCATTTGGTAAATTTGGGTAAATGAAATGTCATTACACTTTGGTTGGTTGTAAATGAACTATAGGAACATTTTATTTAGAAATGATTGTAGAGACTTGGATGATTATCTTAAGTTGGACATTAATACCATTTATAAGCTAGTGAAACCTAATGGTAGGAAAATTTTATTTAATTAAAATTTTAGTTTAGCAAATTTTATTAAAAATTAAATTATGATTTGTTCTAAGATAAAAAAGAAATTTTGGGTGTACAGGTTAACTGTTAATTTGAGTAAGAGTAACCATAAGGGTCAAACCTTTAACCTAGGGTTAGGGTTAAGTTCCGAGTCACTTAGAATTTGGGTTATAATAATGTGGTATCAAAGCCAAGGTTGCAACAGTACCTTGGGGGTACTATTTATGTGTATTATTCTATTTATGGATTTATTTATTTGTTTATATTTTTATTTATTTATTTATTATGGACTTGTATTTGATGACCTTTTTGTGGTAGTGATTGTTGATGGAAGTAACATGTGATACCATAATGACTATGATGGTTATGGCTATATGAAAATTGTCATAGATATTAAAATTCTTAGATTATTTTATGTGAATCTGTTTTTGCTCACCTTGAAGTGTGATTGGATTAGGTCTTATCATGTATTTGAAAATGGTAGGAAAGACACAAATCATAATAGAGAGAGATGAAATGGATTTAGTTATAGCAGAATTAAGAGAAGCAATAAGGGAACTACGAGAAACTACTCAACTACTAAGAGGTTAGAGTTAGGAAATTAGGGGTATCTAGACCTAAGAAGATTTTAATCATTCTTAGAGGAGAGTTCACCTAACTACGACAATTATGAGTCAAATGGAGGCTATGAAGAGATTCATGGTGAGGCAACCCCTATAATTTACTAGGGAACCAAATGCTATGGTGGCAAAAAAATTTGTTGAGTATAAAAAGAATATTAGAGGGTTTAGACATTCCTAAAGAGAGAATAATGAGTTTGGTGATGTATATGTTGATGAATAAAGTAGGCCTTTGGTGGGAGACAGTAAAGAGAATATATAACAAATTAGCGATGATTTGGAGCAATTTGAGAGGATCTTTTTAAATAAATATTTTTTGGAAGTGGCTAAGCATGCTGAGAATGAATTTTGAGTATCTCATCTATGGGACCATGATAGTGTTGGAGTATGGGTCATGTTTTTCTAGATTGTCCATATTTTCTTTAGGCATGACTAGTGAGGAAACAAAGAATGAAAAGATCTTCCAATAGGGATTAAGGCCTACTATAAAAAAAAAATGGTGGTTCTATTAGCTGTAAGGTACTTTAAGTTAGTCAAAAGAGTCTTGATGGTTGAATAAGATATAGATGATATCAACAAAATTCGAGAATAGAGGGGAGATAGGAAGGGAAACCAAAAAATAGGGAAAAAAAAAAAATCCTAGAAGAGGCCTTAGAATCAATAGCAAAGGAAATAATACCAATACTATGATGAACATCTATCATTTTATGTTGGGAGTGAATAAGGTGTTCAAAGGGTAGTAACCATTTATGGAGGGTTTGCTCATTGAGAGGTGCATCTTAGACCCAATTTCAACCCTTAACAAAAATGAACCTTACCTTTTCAACTTCCCTAAGTTCAATTGCCTTACTACCAAGCATCCTTGTTACCCTCATCAATGTAGGGAACCAAAACATCTACTACAAGTAGTCGGGCTAGATCATTTCAAGGGTCAAGTGTTAAAGGAAAAAGGAGACAAGAATCAATTAGAGTTTTTGCACTAACCCTAACAAAATAAACAAACGAGGTCATTTTGGTGGAAAGTATGATTTTAATCGATAGAACTTGAATGCATGTTTTGTTTGATGCGGGTGCAAGACTTTTTGTTATCTCTGTGTCTTATGCATACGCATTAGGGTTGAAAGGGTAGAAAACTTATTATACATTAAGTCCCATATCGACATGAATTCTAGAGTTGACGCAATATGTAAAGGGTGTGTTATCACCTTGGCGATTGGAGTGCTTTAGGTTGATTTGAGGGTTCTAGACATGACTATATATGCTGTTATCTTAGGTATGGATTGGCTAGGAGTGTATATAGAGGACTTATTGATTATCATCACTGTAAGATAATATTTTGTTTGCTAGATGGATTCAAGATTTGTTTTGCTGGAAGTATTAATTTACCATTTACACTGTCCAATCCACATTATCAATATGTGTTAAGGAAAGGATCAATAAGTTTTCTACCATGTCTCCATAGTAGGAAAAATACCTAAAATAACATTAAAGAAATTCCAACGGTGTGGAAGTTTCATAAGATAATTCTAAATGAACTATCAAGTTCACCAATGCATAGAGTTTGATTTTTGTATCAAGGTATATCCAAGAACATATCTTATTTCAATGGCACCCTATAGGATGACTCCTCTTAATTGGAAGGAATTGAAAACTTAGCAAGAGAAATTGTTGAATAAAACCCTTATTTGACTAACTACATCACCATGGGGATGTAGGGAAATATGGATTATCCATTCTTTGGCCTTAGATCAGCTAGGTGCAAGAAAAACATTCTTAAGTTTATAGATCTATGCACAACAGAAAAAATAGGTATCAAAACAACATTGATCTAGAAGAAAAGTGTATTACCTTAAATCTGGATGTTCCCAGATCAATTCCTATAAGTGTAGAAAGCTCTAGATCCACATAAGATCTCGTAAACTCAATCTTCTACTTGATGCCCTTTTCTAAATCTTAACATAGAAGGATGGAAAACTTTGAGAGGGTTGTGACTAGTGTTCTCTATCTCTCAAATGTACAAAAGAAAGAGTGAATGGTAACATCAAGTTCTAACCCCCAAAAGGTGGGTATTTATAAGCTTCTAGTGGGTTTAAGTGTCTTAAGCCCAAATGTTTTCAAAATTGCCTCGTTTGTTGTCTTATTTTTTACATCCCAAATGTTTTAGTAAATCTAGACTTTTTGGCTTGTTAAAAAATCTTTTGAAACTTGGATTGTGTTTCAGACTTCTCAAATATATCAAAGAATTTTTGTTTTATTGAATAAGTCATCTCCAAGTTTATTAAATAAATTGGTTTGACAAATCAATCATAGTTCTTTTTTATTTATTTATTAATTTTGATGTATTTTTCTCTATTCCAGACTTCTTAAATAAGCTTGTAAGCTTTGCTTTTATTTGAAGATCATTTGTCAAGCTTATGAATTAATTCCATCTTTTCATGCTTTCTATATTGACCTAAGTCTAGAGTTGTGAATTGTTCTTTAAAGTCTAGGTTAATTGGTGAATGTTTAGGCTCCTTGGAATTTTGTAATGTATTCTAGACATCTTGAGATGTTGTAGAATTTTTGTTTTGATTTTTATCTCACTTTTATGTTTATTGAATAATTCAATCTTTGCATGACTTGTTGTCCTAACCTGCTTTTGTGCATAAAAGCTTGTGAACTAATCACCTACTTGTAAGGAACACATGACTTGGATTTTTCATGCACGAGAGAGAATTTTTTAGTAGAAAGTTCATGTGTTTTCAAGATCTTCTTCATTGACTAGATTTGATGTGGGAACATCTAAATCAAAGGTAAAGTTTTCAAAACTCTTGGATTTATTGTTTTAATGTATATATGCTTCTGTTGCTATTAGATCTAGCATCTTGGTATGATAGATGCAAGCACCCTTGAGATCCAAAGTTAGCTTGGAATAGATTTTTTATTTTTTATTTTTTTAAATATCCCAACAAATTCCTCTAATAGGGGTCATGCCGCACCACTCAATAGACTACTATTATTGTAGTATCCAACTAATATATACACCAATGGAGAATGACTAGTAGACCACCATCAATATGTCAAACACTCTCTAGTTATTAGGTGTGAGCTAATCAATGTCATAGGGGCTAATTCTAAAGTCTCTTGTGAAGTCGTATAGTTGGGAAACTGCAATCAAAGTTCTATAAAACAATACCCAATACAAGGCCTTTGGGAGACTTCCTTGTTTGAGGTGGAGTCAACAAATATAGTGTGGTATGATTGATATTAATCATGTTCTTAGTGAAATTTCTTTTAATTAATTTAATAAGAAACTCTATTTTAAATTATTTCTCTCTAAAGCTCAACATATAGTAAGCCAAACTTGGGAGAAATCCTTAGTGCATTGGCTTTTCTAATGGCAGCTTTATTTTTAATATTTTATGCTTTTGGTTGATAATTGTTACTATCTTTTTTATCTTAGTACTGGTGCAAAGTCAGTGTGTACAAGGGGTCCTAACATGAATTCACAATCATCTGAGTAAGAAAAGACATAGGAGCATTCCCAGGCACACCACACTCGACTTCAAGAAATTAGAATATTTGGGGAAGATTGCTTGTAACTCTAATACATATAAATCAACATTACTAAAGATTAAGAGTTTGTTTAGTAGTGATTTTAGGAAGCGTTTCTAACATTTTTAACATTTGAAATTTTTTATCTTTCAAGTATTAGAAAGACTAGAAACATTTCCTAAAATCATTGTCAAACACACTCTTAAAATGCATTTAACAATGTTTTATTTGAAGTGTTTTTAGTAAAAAAAAAAAAAAAATTCTCTAAAAGTGATTTTAAGAAAATCACTTATTAATTGTTTTACTTATAAGTGATTTTCCTATACTATAAGTAACTTTCCAATACTATAAGTAACTTTTCAGATTTTAAAAGTATTTTTAAAATTTTGTCAAACATCTATTTTTTTTTTTTTTTTTCTAAAACACTTTCTATCTTAAAAGCGCTTCCTAAAACCACTATCAAACGGACTTTAAATAACACTTTAATACACCAGTAGATCAAATCAACATATTTAGCTAGATCTAGTGTATTCTTTATGAAAGGTGAGACATTTTTCCGAAAAAAGTTCTCACAAGGATTTGTTTTTACCTATTATGAAAAGATAACATACTCTCAACAATGAAACGCATTGGACATATCCAATATATGGCTACTCCTAAGCAATGATTAGACGAAGCTGAGGCTATTCTCAAACTCATCTATCTATATGACTTTTCCTTTGTATAAAGAATTTAGCTTTTATCTAATTTCTGAAGTTCAAATGATATTTTGTATTTAATTTTATTCAAATTTTAAATAAATTCAAATTCATTCAGACTTCAATTAAAATAAAATAAAATAAGTAACCTAATGTAACCATAAGTTAGATCGATATTTTGCTATAGGACATTTTGAATAAATTTTTAAACATTTATCCAAAAATTTAGTATTAATAAAAATCAAGGAAATTACAAAATTATTTTTTATGTACACTAGAGATAAAGAGAGTTTATGGCTAGAAAAACAATATGGGATGGTAGACCATTCAACCTTAGAACATTCAAAGTTGAAGAGACTTTGTGAATTATTAGATATGGTATAGTAGATCATTCTTCATCCCTTGAACTACTTTGTATCTTAGCACAGAACCAAAAATGGCAGATGAAATAGTTTTGTTGGATTTCTAGATTAGCATGTTTTGTATGAGGGTCAGAATTGCATTAGCAGAGAAGGGTATCAAGTATGAAAACAGATAAGAGGACTTGAGAAGCAAGAGCCCTCTCCTTCTTGAAATGAACCCAGTTCATAAGAAAATCCTAATCTTGATCCATAACGGCAAACCCATTTGTGAATCATTGATAATAGTTTAATATATTGATGAAGTTTGGAATGATAAGTCTCCATTGTTGCCCACTGATCCTTACCAGAAAGCTCAAGCTAGGTTTTGGGCTGATTACATCAACAAGATGGTAAGTCTTTTCTGCTATTCATTCAAAATTATATGTATCAGCCAGTTTAAGCTTCTTTCCGGACAATGAATTCTTGTTTAATTTGAAAATTAATGTTATTTTGCTACTTACTTATCATGTCTTTTTAATTAGTGGTGTTCCTTAGTGTTGATCTATATTATGTGGGATTTGTTTGTGGTTGTCATATCTCTGAGGGTTTGCCTTTCTGTTGTAATATGTGACTCATATTTAAGCAAAAGACATATGGGGAAAGGGCGGTACGGTTTAGGGGTATTTTTAGAATTTTATTCCTAAGGGTTAGTATAAATACTCTTTTATGTAACCCTAATTTGGTACATAGTGAAAGCCCTATTCCCTATTCTAGTGGACGTAGGCAATTTGTCGAACCACGTTAAATCTACATGTTCTTTCTTTCTCGTTTTCCCTAATTTTTTCACCATAAATCGTTGCATGGATTCCAACAATTGGTATCAAAACTCTAGGTTCGATGTCTGGGATTTCTTCTGCGAAGTTTGATGTGGTAAAGTTCAATGGATTTAGGAATTTCGACCTATGGCAAAGAAGGGTTAAGGATCTATTAGTGCAACAACGTATGGTGAAGGCGTTATATGGAACACAACCAAAAGGAATGAACGATATGGATTGGAATGATCTAGAAGTGAAGGCTGCGGCAACGATCAGGCATTGTTTGGCTGATGATGTGATATACCATGTTATGGATGAGGAATCACCGATGGCAATCTGGTTGAAGTTGGAAAGTCAATATATGTCTAAGTCGTTGACGAACAAGTTGTATCTTAAGTAGAAACTGTATGGTCTTAAGATGGTAGAGGGCTTAGATCTAAGCCAACATATCAACGTGTTCAATCAAATCATTAGTGATTTGAAGCGAATTGATGTGAAGTTCGAAGACGAAGACAAAGCGTTGATGTTACTGAATTCCCTTCCTGCTTCTTCTACGTATGAAAATCTAGTTACAACTCTGATGTGGAGGAAATAAACTCTTGATTTGGAGGAGATCATGAGTGTTCTTTTAGGATTCAATAAGAGGAAGAAAGCTAATGATGAGAGCTCTCAGGGTGAAAGGCATGTGGCAAAGAGTAATCAGGAATGTGGGAGAAACAAATTCTGGAGTGAATAGAGTAATAATAAATCTCAATCTAAATCCAGGAAGAGAAAGAACATATAATGTTATAAGTGCGGAAAAAGGGGCACATGAAAGGAGATTGTCCAGAGAAAAAGAAATAGGGCTCGGTATCGAAAAATAAAGAGAGTTCATCAAAGTCTGCGAATGTAGTGGCAGAAGAAGACTCGGAGAGTGGTGATGGTGATATGCTGTCAGTTTCATCTAGTTCAAATCATCTTACAAATTCGTGGATCTTGGATTCAACATGCTCTTATCATATGACACCCCAAAAAGATTGGTTTAACACATACAGGTCAGTAAATTATGGTTCTATTCTGACGGTAATGACGTTTCATGTAAAGTTGTTGGAATAGGGAATATCAGAATTAAAATGTTTGATGATGTTGTTAGAACATTGTGTGATGTTACACATGTACCCGATTTAAGGAAGAATTTGATTTCTTTGGGGACTTCAGACTATAATGGGTTTAGTTACAAATCTATAGGTGGAGTAATGAAAATGAGCAAATATGCTATGACAGTGATGAAAGGGCAGAAACTAGCACAAAATATTTATAAATTGTTAGGTACCATAATTGTAGGTGGAGTTGCAACCGCAAAGTCTAAGTCAAACAGTACAGTTTTGTGGCATATGTGGTTAGGGCATATGGGTGAGCGTGGGATGATGGAGCTTCATAAGAGAAATATGTTGAAGGGTATCAAAACATGTAAACTTGATTTCCGCAAGTATTGTGTTTTTAGGAAACGGAATAAAGTGCAGTTCAAGATAGCCACACACAAGACAGAGGGTTTCTTGACTATGTTCATACAGACGTTTGGGGACTAGTAAGGGTAGCATCATTGGGAGGAAATATGTATTTTGTGAGTTTTACTGACGATTACTCACGAAAGGTTTGGGTGTACTTCATGCGACACAAGTCAAAAATGTTTGCCAAGTTTAAGTGTGGAAAGTTGAAGCAGAAAACCAGACAGTGAGAAAGATAAAGTGCCTCAAGTCAGATAATGGTACTGAGTACACAGATTCAAAGTTCACAGAATTGTGTGAGCAACATGGGATTAAGAGACACTTCACAGTACGCAAGACACTACAACATAATGGTATAGCAGAAATGATGAACAGAACAATAGTTGAAAGAGCTCGATGTCTCAGATTGAATGCATGCCTTGAAAAGAAATTTTGGGCAGATGTAGTGAACATTGCACGTTACTTGATCAATAGGTCACCCAGAGCAGCATTAGATGGGAAAATAACAAAGGAGGTATGGACAGGCAGTCCAGTAGATTATTCTGGTTTGAGGGTATTTGGGTGTCCAACCTATGTGCACATTCCTAATGAGAAGAGATCAAAGTTTGATGCGAAGTCTAGACAGTGTATCTTTCTGAGGTATCAGAAAGGGGTGAAAGGCTTCAAGCTCTAGGATCCAAAGGCAAATAAGGTGGTGATCAATAGAGATGTGGTTTTTGATGAGAAACCTATGTTACAGTGTACTCAGAAATGAGAGAAAATTGCAACAGTATTGAGCAGCTGATACAGGTGGAATTAGAGACCCATGATATAGAGGATCATGCTCGGAATACAGGGAAGTCTAGTTCAAAAGATCAGTAGCATCACAGTATAGCCATAGACAGACACAGTCGTACTATTAAGCCACCTACTAGGTATGGTTTTCAAGATTTAGCTTCTTATGCATTGATTACTAGTAGTGGGGATCCTACTACCTTTCAAGAGGCAATACACAACCAAGAGAAAAGTAGATGGATGAGTGTTATAGTGGAGGAGATTCAGTCTTTGCATAAGAACCAGACGTGGGATTTGGTGGAGCTTCTAGAGGGGAAGAGAGCAATAGGATGTAAATGGGTGTACAAGAAGAAAGAAGCAGTTTTAGAAAAAGAGGGTGAAAAGTTCAAGGCTCTTTTAGTAGTAAAGGGTTACTCACAAAGGAAAGGGGTTGACTATAATGAGATTTTCTCCCTCGTGGTGAGACACACTTCCATCATGACAGTGTTGGGTTTGGTAGCACATTTTGACATGTAGTTGGAGAAAATGGATGTAAAGACAACTTTTCTTCATGGTGATTTGGAGGAGTTGGTCTATATGGTACAACCAGAAAGGTTTATTCAACATGGACAAGAACACTTGGTCTGTAAATTGAGGAAATCACTTTATGGGTTAAAGTAGTGCCCAAGGAAGTGGTACAAGCAATTTGACTCCTACATGATCAGGATTGGCTACAAAAAATGTGAGTGTGATTATTATGTTTATGTAAAGAGCCTAGATGATGATTAATCATTTATTTTTCTATTACTCTATGTGGATGACATGTTAATTGCTGCAAATAGTATGGTTGAGGTCAATAAGTTGAAGTCTTTGTTGAGTAAGGAGTTTGACATGAAGGATTTAGGTGCAGCCAAGAAGATCCTTGGAATGGAGATTCACAAGGATAGAGCTTCAAGGAGATTATGGTTATCTCAGCATAGCTATGGCAAGAGAATATTGGAGAGGTTCAACATGGATAATGCAAAACCAGTAAGTACACCTTTGGCAAATCATTTTAGGTTGTCTACTAGTCAATGCCCAAAGACAGATGACGAAGTAAATGACATGTCAAAGGTTCCATATGCAAGTGCAGTGGGATGCTTGATGTATGCTATGGTTTGTACAAGACCAGATTTGGCACATGCTATTAGGGTGGTGAGCAAGTTTCTATCAAATCTGAGAAGAATGCATTGGGATGCAGTTAAGTGGATTTTTAGATATTTAAGGGATACTACAGACTATGGCATTGCGTTCAACAAACAATAGAGTGATCCTTCAGTTAGAGGATATGTTGATGCAGACTATGCAGGAGACTTGGATGACAGGAGGTCTACCACAGGTTATGTATTCACTCTTAGTGGGGGACCTATTTGTTGGAAGTCTATGATACAGTCTTTAGTTGCAGTATCTATTACTAAGTCAAAATATATGGCAATAGCTGAGGCTGTAAAGGAATCATTATGGTTTACAGGTTTGGTCAAGGAGTTGGGTATTCAGCGAGGTGGAGTTCAATTATATTGTGACAGTCAGAGTGCCATTTATTTGGCAAAGAACCAAGTGTATCATGCAAGGACCAAACACATAGATGTGAGGTTTCACAAGATCAGGGAATTGGTTTCTTTTGGTGAATTGTTACTTGAGAAGGTTCACACCTCTGAGAATGCATCAGACATGTTGACAAAGCCTCTTACCATAGATGCTAGATAGGAGATACCCCAACCTATTGTCACAGGTGGAGTTATAAGCTATGTTTCTTGTCTCCTAAGAGAGAGGGGGGAGGGGGGAGAGAATATTCGCTAAGGTGGAGATTGTTGTAGTATAGGGCTTATATTTGAGCGAAAGACATATGGAGAAAAAAGGGCAAATGCAGGAGCGAAGTGGAGTGGAGTGGAGTGACGACATTTTCCATTCAGGCTTGTATTTCTATTGTTGTGGGTGAATGATAGGTTGGGGGGTGCGGGGGGCAATGCCCTCGGCAGTACGGTTCAGGGTATTTTTGGAATTTTATTCCTAAGGGTTAGTATAAATACCCTTTTATGTAACCCTAATTTAATACATAGTGAAATTCTTCTTCCCTATTCCCTTGGATGTAGACAATTTGTCAAACCACGTTAAATCTGCGTATTCTTTCTTTCTCGTTTTCCCTGATTTTTCACCATAAATCGTTGCATGGATTCCAACACTTCCTTTTTTGCCTCTCCTTATCTCGAAAGACATAGAATTCATTAACAAACAATTTTTTCTAGCTAAAATATTTACCGGACTTGAAGAATTTGGTAATTTTATTATTTGACAATAGAATTTGGCATTTATGGAAATATTGATAGAAGTAGACTCATATCATTATTTTATGAATTACCTTTATTATTGTCATTCCATGTTCTGTCACTCCATGTTCTCTTTTATTCTTTTCCTTGATAAGACTGACCGTGAAATGTAGATATACAACCTTGGGAGCAAGTTGATATGGTCAAAAAAAGAAAATCTGGAGATGCCCAAGAAGGAATTCATAGAATGCCTTAAGCTGCTGGAAGGAGAGCCTGCAGACAAATCCTACTTCGGTGGTGTAAAGTTGGGATTAGTGGACATTGCTCTGGTGCCATTTTGTAGCAGTTTTTACGCATACGAGACCTTTGCCAACTTCAGCATAGAGGAAGAGTGTCCCAAACTGAACTTATGGGCATAGAGGTGCAAGGAAAAGGAGAGTGTGTCCTCTTCTCTCCCTCACCAGCAGAAGGTCTATGACTTTATTTTGCAGGTGAGAAGACAGTTTGGACTGGAGTAGAGAAAAGTATAATATCAAAGGAAAGTTGTTGTATGAGTAAGCACGAATATTGAGGACCATATAATCTTATCCTTCTTGATGAAAAATGCAATCACCTCTGGGCCATATCAATAATTCATCCTACTTTTCAAACAATGATTCCTTTGTCGATTGTCTTTACATTCAATGAAGGAGTGCATGGGTATCTAACATTTGTTGAAACCTTTCTTTGTATGCAACTTGATACTGTCCTTGTTGTAGGAAGGTGAATGACTTGTGGGACATGTGGGAGGCCAAGTCGCGGCTAAACATGAACATGAAATGTGGACTAGGTGTTTTATTTGATAGTGATTGTAGGGAGTTATTTTAGACTAAAAAAAATGTTTTTGAAAAAAAATTAGATGTTTGACAAATTAAATTTAAAAATTATTTTTAAAATTTTAAAAAATTATTTGAAATATTAAAAAATACTTATAATGTTTTTTGGAAAATATTTGATGAATGATTTTCTTAACAACACTTTTAGAAAAAACGATTTCACTAAAAACACTTTAAATAGAAACATTATTAAATACATTCTGAAAAATAATTGCGAATTAAATATATTTTATAAAAATTTTAATTACATATATATATATATATATAATAGAATTTGAGGTGATGTTTTTCCAATAAATTTTAATTATAATTATTTTATTGTTAACTTTTTGGTTTTAACATTTTATTCAAAGTAGGCTCTTATTATGTTCGGCCAAACAAAAAGAGACAAGCAGCGAGCATCAAGGAAAACATCACCCTTTATTTATCAGAGCCAGGTTTCGATCCTGGGACCTGTGGGTTATGGGCCCACCACGCTTCCGCTGCGCCACTCTGATTTATTTGAGAGGTTACTGAAACAAAATATATTTCATCATGTTTTCCATCGTTGAATGTTTTGTTCATATCCAGACGCTGGTTTCGCTCTATGGTTTTTCCGAGAGTCCTACACACTAATCCCTTCAGTAAAATTGAAAATTTTGCCACTCTGTTTGGATTAACAATAGAGGGCTCCGTTATTGGCATTTCCTACTCGTCTCTCTAAGAGCACGGGACACGAATTAATACTATTTAGGTTGATCTAAGGTAGCCTTAGGTGCTTCTTCCATTTGCTCTATGGGATCGAAAATGTGACAGCATCATCAACCGGATAATTGGCTTTTGTATCAACCAACTTATTTTCTATGATAATAGGATAAAATAACCTTCGCATTAGTTGTCTATTATAAGATAGCGTCTTTTGGGGCTTTTGATATAGTGGAGTGATAAAAAAGTGAGTCCACCACAAATGGGAGGGATACTAATCAATAATGATGGAGGTTGTGCTGAGGAGAGTGACATATCCATATCATAATCCATATAAGGAGTGGTGCGAATGCATGATCGGAGGGACACTAATCAATAATGATGGGGATCGTGTTGAGGAGGGCAACAAGCGCCTAGTTTGCCATGCACTAAGAGTGAATCAATCTACCATGGAGGACATGGATCGTGGGCTAGCAAAGCTTTTTATGGCGTGCAGTGCTGACAAAGGTTGAGCACTGGTGGACTACAAGCACACGCATATTAAGTTAGTTGGCCTTATTGGACCAATTTCTCCCCTATGATCTAAACGTGTCCATTCATTCCTCCATGGTATGGCCTTTATCCTCTTGGAGCTTAAAAAACCCAGTTAATTAGGGCCCGTTTGGCCATGTTCTCGGACGCTTATTTTTAAAAACTAGTTTTAAGTTAAATGACAAAAAAATATTTTTTTAATATTTTTTGAAAATAAGAATGTTTGACAATTATTTTTAAAAATAAAAAGTAGAAAACCTATTTGGATAAGTTGTTTTTAAAAGTAATTTTTGTACTTTGGTTTCCTAAAAACAATATAATATTAATTAAAGTCAATTCAAATCTTATTAAAAGTAAAAATAATTTTTTTTATGAATAATTTTTTTTTAAAAATAGTTTTTAGTAAAATATAAATAATAATATTAGAATAAAATTATAAATTATATTTTTTTATATAAAATATATATACAATTTTAGAATATGTTAGAAGATATTAATATCTTTGTAAATTTTTTTATTAAAAATAAATAATGAAAAAAATTTAACCTTTTGACATATAAATGTACCAACTCTTTCATTATATGCACACATTTAGTACTCAATTACAAACATAATATTTTAGAACATTTTGATTTAATTTACCATTAATTAGATTAGTTTTTTGAATTCCAAATTATTCTTAAAAAATAAAATATTCATTAAAGAATTTAAATTATTAATTATATATTATTTAATTTATAATCTATTTACCTAGTGAGAAATTACATAATATAGTTGTATGTAGAAACGATAAAGTCATGACTCAAAACATATTAGATTTGATCTATTTTCTTTTTGTAATTAGATCTATTTTTTAATTTCTAATTATTTTATAAAAAAAATTAAAACCCATTAATAAATTCAATACAAAGTGTTGCATAATTTGAAGTTCATTTTTTGGGTGAGAAATTTTTAAAAAATATATATAATTATGTGTAAAAAATAAATAATAGCCATAATGAAGCAATTTTAATCCATAAATTTATGGTATTAATTGATTCACTATTTGAGTTTTATTACTAGACTTGTTCATGAATCCAATGCATTGAGTCTTGTTTAATTTGGAGTTCATTTACCTAGAGAAATAAAAAAATAATAATGATTCTATGTAGAAAATAAAAAACAAAGTCGTTTTGGATCAATTTTTATCTATACATTTTTTATATTAATTGGATCATTGTTTCAATTTTAAATTATTTTTAAAAATTATTAGACTCGTTAATAAATCCAACACATTAAGTCTTGCTTAATTTGGAGTTTATTTGTTTAGTGAAAAAATTAGTAAAAATGTATTATATGTAAAGAAGAAAATAACCAAGTCATTTAAAACAAATTTAATCTATAACTTTCTAATATTATTGAGTTCGACTTTTAAATTATCTTCAAATTAATTTTTAAAATTAATGAACTTTATGTATATAGTATAGTTTGATTTTGAATTATTTGTTTAATGAAAAATTTTAGAAAAAAAAAAAAATAGAAAACTATGTGTAATTTAAAGAAAGAATATATTTGAAGATTTTTTATATTGGCATTAAATCATAGTGAGAGAAAAAAATGATATAATGCTCAATTTTATTTATTTTTTATGGTTTTTTTTAAAATCTTCATGTTTTCCCTTTGTTTTAAAAAATGAGTAAAAACAACTTCTACTTATTTTCTAAAAATTGTTTTCTATTTCACTTTGTTTTTAAAAATTGGAAATATAGAAAAACTTCTACTTATTTTCTAAAAACTGTTTTTTAATCACATGACCAAACAAGCTTTTATTCTCTTTACCTTTTTCACAATTTTTTTTTACATATATTTTTCTTTCTCTCATCCTCTTGGGAGCATTGTCTCTTGGAGATTTATACTTTATACTATTCATTGTAAATCATAAAAGAAAACTTCTAATATCATAAACATGCTTACTTGAATTTAATTAAAATAGAACAATAGGAGTATTCTTTTTAAAAATAAAAAATAAAAAAAACATTGAAAATGCTAAGAATTGTTTTCTAAATAATACCATGATTTTGAAAGAAAGGTTGATTTTTATATTAAAATAGAGAAAATTGATTAAATTTTTTAACATATTTATATTTGCTATGTTATGTAATGATCATTTTACCCTAATCAAAGTTGATATTCAATCGAGTTCTTAATGATATTTTTAACAATGAAATCAATTGCCTTTTTAAAGTGAAAATTTTCTTATTTACTCCTTTCATTTTCTTATTTGCTTTATTTGATTGCCAAGAAATAAAGTAAAGAAATTTTCAAATCACAACAATCCATGATCTCAATCTTTCTCTTAACCGAATAATTTATTGTCCCAATGGCACCAATTATAGTTGTGATCCCGTCTTCGTCATCAACCTAAAAGGGTTTTCTTTTCTTCCATTTTCTAGAAACACTTCTACTAGTCAATCTCTTCTTTGTTTTATTTGGTTGTTGAGAAAATGAGAAGAAGATTGAGAATGAAATTTGATTTTTGTGATTGTTGTTGTCTTGGTGTTCAAAGTTTTGAAACTTAAGTCAAATGATTGTTCTTTACTTTGTTTGGTTGTTGAGAAAAGGAGAAGAAGATTGGAAATGAAATTTGAGTTTTGTGCTTATTGTTTTAATCTTTAAAGTTTTAAAACTTGAGCTACATAGTTGTGCTCGTGTAGATTTTTATTGTATGGATTATGATTGAATCATGGTTAACATACTAGTGCACACATCTAAGAACACGGATATGGAATTTAAACAATTATATACAATAATTGTACTAACTGTACAACGTTAATGAACTAACTTTATAAGGGGGTGTACAAGGCAACTTATTTGAAGGAATTGAAGTATTTCTTGTCAACTTCCCTACTTCTTTCCCTCACCTAAAGGTTATTCCATTCTAAGAAATACATTGACACATTACATACCCATCTCATGCACGTTTGTCAAACCATACATTGAAGTTTCAAATCCCTACTCTCATTAAATGTACAAGGTTTCATCTTTGGAAGCAATCAGTCTATGGTTACTTTTGATCAAACCACTTGAAACACGGTTAACACACTTGTGCACGCATCCAAGAATATATCAGCTTTTCTGAGGTTTTTTCAGTATATTATTTACATGGAGAGAATACAAAATAAATAAGAAAATTACAATCCTATTTTTGTCTATATAAATATCTCGGCAAAAATCATGCCATACTTGTATGGCATGATTCTATATTTACGTCTACAATTGTTTCCTTCCTAAGTTGGTTTCTAACAGCTCATGCCAACACTCCCCCTCAAGTTGATGCCTACAAATCTCTAATGCACAACTTGTTGAGTGAGTTGTGGAACTCTTTGCTTAATACCACCTTTGTGAGTATGTCTACTAATTGGTCTTCGGACTTCACAAATGGAGATCGAATTATTTTTGCTTCTAAGTTTTCCTTGATAAAATGTCAATCCACTTCCACATGTTTTGTACGGTCATGTTGGACTGGGTCTTGAGATATTGCAATAGTAGCTTTGTTGTCACAATAAAGATCCATTTTTGAGGCAAAGGTGAAACCTAGTTCAGTAAGTAGTCTCTTGATCCAGAGTAGTTCACACACCCCTTTTGCCATTCCACGAAATTCTGCTTCAGCGCTAGAAAGTGCTACCACCTTTTGCTTCTTGCTTCTCCATGTAACAA
This sequence comes from Vitis riparia, assembly GCF_004353265.1. Classification (NCBI taxonomy): domain Eukaryota; kingdom Viridiplantae; phylum Streptophyta; class Magnoliopsida; order Vitales; family Vitaceae; genus Vitis; species Vitis riparia. The sequence goes on along the minus strand of NC_048449.1, from coordinate 17,989,638 downwards.
GATTCCCACTAACAAACATAAAATAACCTGAAGTAGATCTTTTGTCTGAGATATTTCTAGCCCAGTCTACATCTGTATAGCCATTAATTCTTAAATGACCATTCTTTGAAAATAGAAGTCTTTTCCCAGGTGAGGACTTCAAGTATCTTAGTATCCTGATTATTGCATCCATGTGGTGTTCACTAGGGTTATGCAGGAATTGGCTAACTATGTTTACAACATATGCAATGTCTAGACGAGTATGTGAGAGGTATATGAGTTTGCCAACTAACCTTTGGTACTTCTCTTTATCCATTGGTGCTTGATCTGAGTATTCTCTGAGTCTATGGTTTTGGACAATTGGAGTATCCACCGGTTTGCACTCCAACATTTCTACCTCAGTTAATATATCCAACACATACTTTCTTTGGGAAAGAAATATTCCTTGTTTGAACCTGGCTACTTCAATTCCTAGAAAATACTTGAGTCCTCCCAAGTTCTTCATCTCAAATTCGATGGCTAACTCCTTCTGTAGTCTGGTTATTTCTTCTTCATCATTTCCTATGATAATCATTTCATTCACATAGACAATCAACACAGTTACCTTTCCCACTTTGTGTTTTATGAATAGTGTATGGTTCAAGTTGCTTTGCTTGAATCCGTATTTCCTCATTGCTAAATTGAACCGCCTAAACCACGCTCGAGGTGATTGTTTCAATCTATATAGTGCTCATTGTAGTTTGCACATAACCTTGGTTTCAGTAGATGTCGTGTATCCCGGAGGAAGTTCCATGTACACTTCTTCTTTAAGATCTTTGTGTAGAAAGGCATTTTTACATCAAATTGATGTAATGGCCAATCAAGGTTGGCTGCGAGAGATAAGAATACCCTTACAATGCTCAGTTTTTGCAACTGGTGAAAAAGTTTCTTGGTAGTCTACCCCGTATGTTTGTGTATAACCTTTTGCCACCAGTCTTGTTTTGTATCTTTCGACCGTACCATTTGCCTTGTGTTTGATAGAAAATACCTATTTGCATCCTACTGTTTTCTTTCCTTCAAGTAACGGAACTATGGTCCATGTGTTGTTCTTTAGTAGTGCCTCCACGTCCATTTCAGGTCAGACAAGGCTTCTTGAACTCTAGTTGGGATTTGACTTGAGGAAAATACATAGACAAATGCTCTGAGGGGTTCAGATAATCTCCTGGTAGACACATAGTTGGAAATTGGATACTTTGATTTTCACTTTTCAATATCAAGAGAATATCTAGTTGGTGGCTTGCCATAATTTTCCTTGAAAGACAATGTATATCTAGTAGAAGTATTCAAGTCACTTATATTGGAAGGCGTGTCAAGAATGCTTACCTCAGGGATATTCTTAGGAGGTGGGTCTGCATGTACTAAGGAGGAGGGGGGGACTTGGTTCAGTTGTTGAAGGCATATAATTTTCTGAAGTTGTATTATGCTATGTGGGTCCATCTAGTCTTGTGGGATCAATTGACACTAGTCTTGGTGCTTCATCCACCATAGTTTCACTATTTGGCCAGTCAAAGTGCAACCATTTCTACTCTTCATCTCGTGTCTCCCCCTAAAGAGAAGAAGTGGGGGCTAGGAAAAAAGGTTCAGACTCCAGGAAGGTGACATCCATAGTTACATAGGTGCATCGAGTAGAGGAATCATAGCACCGATAACCCTTCTGGTGCACAGCGTAGCCTAGGAAGAGACAACGACGAGCACACAGATCCAATTTGGTTCTTTGATTTTTGTGAAGATGTACATAAGCTACACACCCAAATACTCTAGGAGGAAGCATTAGGGTTGTGGGTAAAGAGACTTGTGATGCCAAAACTTGGAGCGGAGTCTTAAAATTTAAGACTTTCGAGGGTAGTTTATTGAGTAGATGGACGGTAGTGGACACCACATCAGACCAGTATTGGGGTGGCACATGCATTTCATGTAGTTAAGCTCATGCAGTTTCAAGAATATGGAGGTGCTTCCGCTCAGCTATGCCATTTTTCTGAGGGGTCTAAGGACACCATGTCTCATGAACAAGTCCATGATGTTCGAAATAAGTACAGAAGCGCTAATTAACATATTCACCACCATTATCAGAGCGGAGAACTCAGAGTGGAGAAGAAAACCGAGTTTGGATCATCGCATGGAATGATTGAAACACATATAATACTTCATCTTTATGTTTCATCAAGTAAAGCCAGGTCATACAGGTACAGTCGTCAACAAATATGACAAACCAACGAACACCAGAACCAATTGAGATAGGGGAAAAACCCCACACATCATAGTGAACTAAAGCAAAGGGAAAAGTGTTTTTATTCATACTTAGTGGATAGGAAGTCCGATGACTTTTGGCTATAATGCAGGTATTACATTTAAGGTCAAACAACCCGTATTAGAAAAAAGATTAGGTCATAGATGCTTCAAACAATCAAAATTTGGATGCCTCAAACGTCGATGGCAAAGCCAAAATTTTCGTTCTCTCACATCATTTTTTATTTGGTGAACATGACCTGTGCTAACATCTTTCATGCAGTATAGACCCCCCCCCCCCCCCCCCCCCCCCCCGGCTTTTAGTACCAAGCTCAATTATCTCCTTGGTGAGAATATCCTAAAGAATACAAAATGTAGGATACATTAGGATAACACAACTTAGTTCTGTTGTAACTTGACTAACAGATAGTAATTTATGTGAGAGCGATGGAACAAGTAACGTATTCGATAATTGAAGTGAATGAGATAAATACACAGATCCGACCCCTGTGATAGGAGAAACAACCCCATTAGCATTGGCAACACTGGTGCGTCGCAGTGGAGATGTTGTAGTAAAGTCGGTAGTTACAAAAGTCATGTGGTCTATGGCTCTAGAGTCAAGAAGCCATGCACCACGATCAACATCATAGAATGAGGTAACTAAATTAGAACCACAATTACCTATAAAAGAGACGGGTCCTGCATCTTAAGAAGACTCAGCCTGAGGAATCAAGGAAAGGTGAGGTTCGATTGACATTATAGCCACTTTGCCCTTGTTTGCATCCGCACCAGCTGAGTCCTTCTTTTTCTTTGCCTGCAACTCATACCACCAATCAAGATAACCATTTTTTTGAAACAATTCTCACTTGTGTGGCGCTGGTTAGAGACTACAACAAAGTTTGTGTTGACTGAACTCAATTTCAACCCTTTGGTAGTCAGAACCATGCCTAAGGTATTGTCGGGATTGCTAGTGCTCATGACCGCTTGCCAAAGAGCCTCTCTGTGAACATGAGCATAAGCTTGCTCGATGGAGGGAAATAGGCGCATCTAAAGCACATCGTTGCGGATGTTGTCAAGGCGATCATCAAGATCATCAAGAAAGGTGTAAACACGATCTTCTTGGAGTAGGTTGTTGTAGTGGTAGATGTCGGTGGTGCATTCCATAAGATTAGGATGACAAAAATCAATTTCCTGCCATAGTCTTTGTAGTTTGGTGTAGAACTTCTCAAGGGATCCACTACCTTGTCGTAGACGAGTCACACGTCGTTAGAGTTCATAGACCTGAGAAGTATCGCTGCCATCAAAATAAGTCGTAGCAATGGCATCCCAGACCAATTTTGTTGTGGGAAATTGAATGAAATTGCCAATGAGTGTCAGATCCATAGAGTTTATCAACCATCCTTTGACAATGGCATTATCAGTACGCCATTTTCGAAATGATGGATTTTCCTGTGGCGGTGGTGGACAATCGCTGTTGATATAACCCAGTTTATCTTTGCCAGAGATGTACATCTTGACAACCTGGGACCAAAGGGTGTAGTTGGAACCATCCAACTTCATACCGATTGGAGTAGTTGAGTTTTCGATGGTTGAAGTCAAGACTTAGACTTTGGATAAGGCTTCAGTCATTTGGCTGGTAAGGGTGGTGATGATGGAGTCGGTATGTGATGGAGGATCACTAGAGTTGGTGATAATGTCGGTGTCGGTCATAGATGAAGGGCACAGATCAAACAGACAAAACTAGAGTTTTTCTGATGAAGGGAGCCAAGGATCGAATTCCTTGATCTAATACCATATCAACTTTTCTGGGTTTTTCAATATATTATTTACATGGAGAGAATACAAAATAAATAAGAAAATTACAGTTCTATTTTTGTCTATACAAATATCTCGGCAAAGATCATGCCATACTTGTATGGCATGATTCTATATTTACGTCTAAAGTTGTATCCTTCCTAAGTTGGTTTCTAACAGCTCATGCCAATAGAATATAGATGTAGATTTTGAACAACTATATAATACAATTGTACTAATTATTCAAAGTTAATGAACTAACTATATATGTAAGGGGTGTGCAAGACAATTCATATGAAAGAATTTGAGTATTTCTTATCAACTTCCCTACTTTTTTCCCTCACCTAGGGGTTCTTCTCTTCTAAGAAACACATTAACACATCACATACTCATCCTATACACATCTGTACACCAATACATTGGGATTTTGAATCTCTACCCTCACTAAATATATGGGTTTCCTCTTTGGAAGCAACTGGGCTATGAATTCCTTTTACCAAACCAGTGGAACATATGATTAACATACTTGTGCAGATGTCCATGAATTATGAATTCCTTTTATCAAACCAGTGGAACATATGATTAACATGCTTGTGCACATTTACATGAATTTGGACATGGATTTTGAACAACAACAGTTCCACAACTTACAAGGCCAATGAACTAGTTGTACAAGAGTTGTACAAAACCGACCATTGTGAAGGAATTTGAGTGTTTTTTTACAACTTGTTTGCTTCTTTCCTTCACCAAAACACTTGAAACATTTTTACAAATGACAATAAAAAAAGCAAGTATCAAATTTTGTTTTCAATTTTTTTTAAAAAAAAATCTAATTAACATAAAAATAGATTGTTATTTTTTGAAAGATAAAATTAAAAATAGAAAAATAATATCTAAATATATATATATATATATATATATATATATATATATATATATATATATATATATATATATATATATATATATATCTTTCACTTGATTTGTAAATATTTTAAAAATAAATAGGAAAATAAAATATTTTAATTAAATTTTAAGATATAATTTGAAAACATGAAATAATAATAACTTTTACATAAAATATAAAAACTTTTAGAGGCTTATATTAAAAGAGTAATGGTTTTAAAAAATTAAAATTTTGAGGTATTAGAAATTTTTACCATCTCAAATTTTAAAAATTTTAAATTTAATTTTTAAGGATATAAAATAAGCATATATTTTTTATATAAGAAATTTTATTTCTTAAGTTATAAAAATTATTATTAATTTCTATTTTTAAAAACAAAAAAAACAAGAAATATATTCAAAAGAAACATTATATTCAAAAATTTTAAAATGCATAATAGTAAAAAAAAAATTAAATTTTAAGCTATTAACAAATATTTCGAGATTTTAGGGGTTTTGAGTTTTAAAATTATAAACCACATTTGGGATTTTGACATATTTTGGTCTTCTTCCCATTAAATAATTGTCACTTCATCTATCTCCATGTATAATTTTTTAAAAACTCTATGAAGGGTATTTTGGGCAATTTTGGTTCACAAATTATGGATATACCCTTAAGGGCATTTTAAAAACTTGCCCTATCCCTTCATAGCAGTTGTGCAAAATTTTGTGGATATTTGACATGTCTTTAGGATTACCTAAGGAAACATGTTTACTCAAACTCTTGTGATATCATGATATCTATATTGAATATATCTATTGCCATTAGGCTCCATCAATAGTGACCTAATCTATGGAAAATATACGACCACTTTAAGATCTCACTCATAGGTCAAAACCACTAAAAACTTTGGCATAAACTCAGTATCTTCTCAAGGTTGAGAACCCATATAATAGGATAGCTTGGTGATATCATGACTACTTGATAATCAATATCATAACTACCTGATTGTAAATATCATGATTCACCATAGATTTTGTTCAATATATAACCGTACACACTAGTGCATAGGAAACTCATCTGAATTGTCAAGACCAATCATCCCTGCAATTAATTAAGAGATAGTACACTACAACCTCAATTGCTTAAGTCCATGAACTAACTATGAACTAACTATCTACTTGCAAGGAACTCATGATTTGGATTTTTCGTGTAACTCCTCAATCACCAAAGTCATGTACAATGCAAGAGATATCAAGTTAGAATGCTTAAAAAGGGTAATGCATGACTAAGATAGATTAATTGAGAACTAGAATCTTATTAATAAATAATAAATCCATTATTATTGCATCATATTATGTTTTAAAGGTTCTATCCTAATAAGGTGTATTTAAATCAAACCTCATAGGTCTAAGTAAAATTAACATTTAGTAAATTTTATAAATGACTATAAGATGATACCCAATTATCAAACTCGAATGGTAGAAAATAATAGGACTTCTTATTATCATATTAAAAGTCTTTTCACTTAGCATGAATGTTTCTAAGCGTTATATTTCCTTTGATATAGTTTTGATATTGGTTGGAGATATATGAGAGCTACTAGTAGATATTGGATCAACTACTTATTACTTTTATAGTTCGAGGGAATATATATATATATATAACATTAGGTCACATATAAATTAAATTAAAATTCTTAATGTTATGAATTCAAAAGAAGGATTAATTATAAATACCGGTACATTTACAAAGGGAAATTTAATAATATATATTTTTTCTTTGGATGAAATTTAAAAAAAAAAAAAAAGATATAATTATTATTAACATCCCTATTTGATCTACATTACTTATTGGAAAGGTCCTATGCAATATGTTAGCCCAAGGGTTTTCCTAATCAGGTTTTGATGATAACAACCTATGGTTAAGTTACTAATTGGTTTGAATTATAAAAAATCTCAGGTATTAATTTGGAAATTCATCAAAGGACCTAATGGATACAAGATCAAGATGTTTGGAAGACCTTTAATCATAGGAAACAAATGTAAGATGAATGCATGGGTGCACTTAGGTTTTACATATTCTTTCAAGCATCTTTGGAAAACTCGGTTTATTCCTTAAAGTTAAAGTTTCATTAAAAACCGAGTTTTATCAAGTGTACCTTAGACAAAACATTTTAAAATTGGAATATTAAATTACCTAAAGGCCTTGCCTAAGTGTTAGAAGAGAAAAGAATAGAAAAATATAGGTTTTCAAGGCCAAAACATTGAACCAGTCAAGGCACTGGGCTAACCGGCTCAACCGGCCAAGGTACCGGTCGACCGGTTCCCTTTGCTCGATCGAGGTCCAGTCGAGGAGTGCTAAAAACATTCTCTCTCATCCAGTAGTCTTCTCTTCCCGATCAAGGTATCCTCCTTCCCAATCGATCTCCAGTTGAGGACCGGTTGAAGCAATGGTAACCTGCCAAAGCATTAAATGCTCCAACGGCTAGTAAACCGGTCGACCCCCAACTCGACCGGTTGAGGCTCCTTTTTGTTTTTCTTGGCTCCCGAGGTTAGAAACCTATAAATTGAGAGCTCCACTTAATTTATGACATAGAGAACACTTGCATTTATTTGTCTACCCACTTGTTCTTGCCTTAAAAGCTTTCATTTCTTTCTTGGTGCATTAAATCTTTACTTGCATATCATTTAGTGCACTTTTGTGATTCATCCTAACTTTGATTTGTATTTAAGCTATCATTGAGCTAGGTTGAGGGATTCATTCTTGTAAAATTGAGTGTTAAAGCCTTCAAGTGAGTTGAATCTTGAAGAGATTGTGTAAGAGCCCATTGGAGCCGAAATCCAAGTGTAAAGGAAATTAGAAGCTTGGTTGAAGCTTCAAGTTAGTGGAACCCTCACTCGGTTAGGAGCTTGAGGAGAGTGGGCGTAGGCAAGGAAGTGTCAAACCACTATAAAATCTGAGTTTGATTTCTCTAACTCTATTTCTTTATATTTGCTTCTATTGTGCTTGAATTTGTTGTGTTGAAAAAGATTTTGAAAAACCCAATTCACCCCCCTCTCGGGTGTTTTTCTCATTCAACATTAGTCTTTACTTTCTCACAATACCTCCTCACCTTAATTTATCAAAACAAAGTTGATTGTTGTTGAAATGTTAAAAGTTTATGACACAACATTATTGCATTATATTATTTATAGGAATTCACTTTATCAGTTAAGAAAAGTGAATTTACAAAATTACAAAAGTTGTAGAGTTAGAATGAAAAATTGTAATTATTAACTCATTATTTTAAAATATGCTTATAAACGGATGAAAGAGTGTGATTTTGAATCATCTCTGCATATCTCTTCTATGTCTTTCACTTTTCTCAAATTTTGGAGAATCTAACAAAGGCTAAAAGGGCAAGTTTATAAACTTTTGAAGAGTTTTGCGGTAGTGAAATCAAATGAGTCAAAAAGAAATATTCTTCTTTAGTTATTGAATTAATGTATTAACACACTGTAAAAATCAATGGACAAATCCTTCCTTGTCAAGGGTTTCTCTTTGGTTATTCAACATTTGGGAGGCATTGCCTTCAAATTCTAGGTGGAGAAATACAGTTCAAGAGCATAGTGACTACCTCATGAAAGTAGATATACCATTATTGGTGTCATCTATAGTTATAAGCGTTTTTTATTTGATTCAAGGGTCAAACGTAGTTGATCATTATTTTAGAACTTAGAAAAAGTTTGTGTCGAAGTCATAATTATTTGCTTTGGTTTCTGGTTTATATTTGGAAATCCTGGTTAAGCATATTGAATCCCAAATTATATGTATGAAGGAGGAAATGAAAGAGGACAAGTTCTTAATTGGTTCCCTAACGTATTTTCTGTGAGTCCTCTTTCTTAGAACATGTTATGATGGAAGGTGTGGTTTCGCCAAGTCTAAAGTTTCATCCACAAATATTAGCACTATAAAGTGGCATCCCCTACTTCTTGACCGGCATCAACCCAAGATTATTCCCAAGGATGTCTGACTTTGGTCACTCTTTGTGGGCTCTGGTCAACACCATCCCATCCTCTTCAAGGAAAGTTGTATCAATATTATTATTATTATTAAGTTGGCAATCATGGTAACAGGCTTGAACAGGTTGACTACTTCGTCAGAAAATAAATGAAGGAATTGCAAGCAAGGAAACCAGATAACGGGGCAAGAGAGCGCTTTTCCTTCACTCCAATGGAAGTGCGGATTACATTTCATATGCTGAGTTAAGGGGTTCAAATATTAAAGAAAACCACAAAGTTTCAACGCATGGTACGTACATTAGTTTTTATTAGGCCTCGCAGCCTGATTTCTCACTTGAAATTTAAGAAAAACATGAACCCAGAAAGGGGATCGATTCTATTTATTTAATTTGTCTCCGATTAGTACACAGATAAAAGTTATTGCCAACACTGAAATAAGGTTGGAGCTTGAAAACTTTTCATCCCAGAGACCAGACATAAAACACTACGTGGTTCACAAGTAAGAAGAGAGCAGTACTAGTCTAAGCACCGACATCAGTCCTCAGATTCATTTATTCAACTCTGCCGCTGGCCCATGACTAGGAAACAGTTCATGGGTTTTTTTATTTATCTCACTTCTACATGACTAAATACTAGCTAGCTTGCAGGCTGATTACTAGTTGTTCAACAAGAAAGACCTCTCTATCTGTGTGGAGAGGTACAATGAAGCTGAACCATGAATGGATGAAACAAGCTTCTCATCCACATTACACTCTTTTTCTTCCTCCATGATCGTGTCCAAAATTTTTGTTAATTGGCGCTTGGTTACAGAGATGAATCGTGGGGGAGCAACCTCCATAGTGAACCTTGTATTCTGTGACTTCGCCATTTCATGCATCGGGCAATAAAATGGTGATAGGATTCCACCAAATACAGAACTAGAAAGTGCCTGAAACTGAACCCCAGAATAAAGAATGAGTAGGAAAGAAAAAGTAAGGGAAGCAGGCATAGAGGACTCAAGGATAAGAGGGAAAAACAAATGGAAGAAGTAGAGAAAAGAGAGGAGTGATGATTTGTGTTGGTGGACGCTCATTCCAGTGAATTTATAAGGCTGAAGTTGTGGTAGTAGGCATTTTTGGGAAGGGGACATAGCTATCATGTGGTCCATAGGCATGTGGGTTGAATACGATCAGACTTTAAGGCCCTTTTAACATGCTTGGCTCAAGAACTGCTGGCTATGAGGTTAATTGCGTGTCCCACCTTTCCGCGGAAACACGATTTCTAGAGGGGACCAAACCATGGAGGTGACTCTCCATGGTACTGCATTGTCACTCCACTTCCACTTTTTCTTGTGATTAATGCTGAAAGGATAAGTCATGCATGAATAAAAAATCCATGTGCAAATACTGCTACAAACTTTCTTTTCTCCATCCGGTCATTCAAGAGGTATGTGCCATTGAAATCGACCAAAACTTTGTGATGAGTTAACAGTCACGAATGCCCCTGTTGGTGAACCAAAAAACAAAAGCGTTTTGGTCTCTTTGAGGTGTGATCCTTTGTTTCTCTATTCATAAGCCCCAAATTCTGATTTATGAAGTAGCGTTTATACTTCAGGGGCCATGAAGCCATGGAAAAAGTATAGATATAAATTACTGTTTTGTGCCGATAATCGATAGTTATGGGGGATAATTCTATGATCAAAATATGAGTTGGGAGGTTTCAACTCAGTGGGCTTACTAGGGTGAGCCATTTTCCAAACCATGCGAAATAATCCGACAAAGCTTACTCATCAAGTTGATCAGAATGCGAGGGAAAAGAAACCAAGATTTTTTTGTGAGATTTGCTAGCTGTAAGATGATCAAGCATTTCCTTTGTGTTGCTTCCAAAGATTTAAACAAGCTCACTAGCATGAAGATTAATTTAAATCAGTACATATATAGGGATAAGGATTGTTATCACAATATTATTAAACTCATGACCTTGAAATTCAATTGCTTAAGAGTGCTTTTGACAATATTTCTACTCGAAGTATTTTTAGTTAAAGTGTTTTCTCTTAAAAGTGTTTTTAGAGAATCACCTATCAAGTGTTTTTCTATAAAATATTACAAGTGATTTTCTAACATTATAAATAATTTTTCAAATTTTTAAAGATGTTTTTTAAATTTTGTCAAATACCTTCTTTTTTTGTGTTTTCAAAAATATTTTTTAAACTAAAAACACTTTATAAAATCAATGTTAAACGAATTCTAAATCTCTCAATAGCATGAAAGTAGGATATATATATATATATATACTCAGTTTTCGAGTCAAATTAAGAGTTTTTCAAAACATTTTTGTTGGGGGATGGAAAATCTAAAATTTTGAATTTCGAGTTCAAATAACCATTTTTTCTAAAAGTTTAAATTCTTAGGATTTGAGTCCGAAATACACCTCAACGTTTCTCTCATGGATAATCTCATTTAGACTTTATAAATTGGAAAAATAAAGCGGTTTATCTTTTTTTGGATTTAATAAATTAAGAAAATCTTACCAAGGAGGCTCCAATGTCATATTAAACAATTTAACTAACAATGTATAACATGTACTTTGACATTTTCAATACTGATAAAAATAGTAATTAAGTTTCATAAATTCACACCCAATTTCACTCTGATACCGAAATGGTAGTGGTGGGAAATCAATGGAGAAATTTGAAGATAATGTTAGGAATTTACATGAATCCAACAGTAGCTTCGAGCTCAAAAGGATTACGGCAATAAATGATATTCAATTCCAGCATTGCCTCAAGTGTGAATAAGAGTTTCTTAACCAGAAAAAGTACTACAGCCACAACTTAAATATTTGTGATTAAGGACAAGGGAAGCAAGAGAATAATCATAGTGTTTGGCATTGAATCCCTGGTCAAGAACCTGCTTTCTAATTCTCTTAACAAATTTTTGGTCATAATGCTTGGCATGCATATCCATATGGTCTATTTCTATTATTTCTTGCAAAAAAATGATGGTAGTACTACCTTTTGGCAGCAATTAATGTCAGCAAAAGCTTGTGGTCTAGCTTCCAGTTGACAGATGAGTATCGGTAACAGGACCATTAATGATACTTCACTGTAACTTGGGTCAGTACCATTTTTTTTGTATCTCATCACATATCCAAATCTTATGTGTCATTTCATATATTTTTCGAAAATGTCATTATAGCCTTACTCTAACAAAATTTCTATCTTACATTTTTAGCTTAATCATGGCTAGGTGCTAGAAAATGGCACATTGTGAATCACGAGTGAAGCTGTACAGTGGAAGAACATAATATCTTTTCACCACAAAAATGCCAAGTACTTTCTTCCACAAATGATGTTGCTATATCTTGGAATAATGCCATACTCCAAATATTCTTTGTTTGACCTTATCTGCCTCATAAATTTCATGATGTACATGCTCATGCCGTATCTATTATGTGCTTCTCCGGGCAGAAATAAGTAAACCCAATAAATAACTATTCTAATATTTTCCACCTTTCTTTTGCTTTTTTTTTCTTTTTTTTTGGGAATAATTAAAAAAATTATTTTTATTTTTCACTTTTATTTTATTTCTATGGATCTATTCCCAAAATTCAATACCTAATTTTCATTTTAAAATGGAGGTGATATAAGTTTTTTTCCCTTGAAATAAGAGGAAGGTGATAAATAGAACGTGTAAGGATATAATGGTATACGTGGATGGATATCGATTGTGAGATTTCTTGCATTATCTTGTGGTTGGAAATCATTCTTGAAACAACACGGCAAGATACATAATCGAGAGTAGGGGACCAGTACACCAGTTCAGTGATCAGCTGTAATTTTCCTTTCAAAGAGTTAAATTGTATCTTTTTCTATCCAAACCGGCTTAAAACAGACAGAAGAGACCTTTAGTTAGGTGTCTTTCTCTCGCAAAGACAAATAGCTTTCAAACAAGAAAGGGCTATCCTCTTCTTTTCTTTATATATTATTTATTTATTTATTTATGGATATATGTGGTTGGAACCGAGATTAAAATATTTGAATGAAATTGTAAAAATATTAGACTCTACTAGGGAACCGTTTTCATAAATAGTTTTGAAAAGTAATATTTTATGATGTTTTATAAAATAAAAGTTTGTTTCAAAACCTAAAATGTTTTTAACCTATTTTTTATATTTAAAAATAACTTTTGTATATAATATCTTATTTTTAATTATTCTTTATAGTTGTATAATTATTTTTTTAAATAGTTCTAAAAAACAAGTGAAAACAATCAAATAAAACTAAAATATGTTATTTGAAAACATCATGTTTTTTGTTTTTAAGAATGGAAAATGATTTTTTGTTTTCAAATTGTCAAATTTGTTTTCCAAATTTTTTGTTTTGGAAAACAAAAATCTATTTTAAAAAATAGTTAACAAATAAGGCCTTAGTAGTTGGAATTTGCAAAAAGATATTAAATGGAAATTGAGAAAAATATTATTAGAACATAAATTGATCAAAGTTAATAAAAATATTATCAAAAACTTTTTAAAAAATGATAAAACAAGTAATAATATATATAATGAGATTAATTTATTGAAGAAAATAATACTTGTATGATAAAATTTGTAACATTTGTAATAATGTTGCAAACCTTCTATTTTGTCCAGGTGATTTTGATCATATTTGGTGCCTATAACTTCATTCCTTGCATAAATGTGCACATTGGATCCTCTTTAGCTTCTTTGTTCTCCATGCTCCTTAGTGGTCCACTTATTACTCAGCTTTGGCATTGACTTTTGAGATACTTTTGGAAACCTTTTGGAGGGAATTTTGGATCTATGGAGTGATTTGAGCAACATCCTTTTTTTTTTCTTTCTTTCTTTTTTTGTGTGTTGGGGGGTTCCCTAAGCTCTTTCTTTTTTCTTTTTTTTTTTTTCTTTTTGTGTGTTGAGGGTTCCCTAAGCTCAATTTTGGAGTGTTTTTATGAGCCTTAACATTAGGTTATTGCATTTTAGTAGTTTAGGCTTGTTTTAAGGGGGTTTTAAAGAGAATTGGGCTTTAGAGGAGATGAGGACAAGTGTCCAAATCTCCACCACTCCTTACTTTATAAAAGGGGTTCTAATGTTGGGATTAAGCTCCTAAAAGTAAGACGTGATGTAACAAAGTTAGACTTCATTGTCCCTAGGCTATCCCTTTTATGCATTAACATTGATTTGAGCATTCAACTCATATTTCTTATATTGTACATGACTTGGGTGCATTAGTAGTTGCATAGAGGATAGAAGTCATGGGTTCCTTGTAAGTAGATAAGTTGTCTACATTTAGTTCATAGATTTGGGCAATCCAATAGAGGTTGTGGTACAACACCTCTTAATTAGAGGGATGACTTGTCTTGGTCGTCAAGATGAGCTTCTCATGGTGAGTGCACTAGTATATGTAATGTACACTAGATAGGACCTACGATGAATCATGATGTAAGATGATCAATTGTTATGATTCACCAAGCTAGTATACTACATGGACTCTCAACCTTGAGAGGATATTTTTTTGTCTCTTCTTGAAATAAGAGAAAATGTGATAAATAGAACATATGAGGTTATAATTATATATGTGGATAAATATTGATTGTTAGATTTCTTGTATTGTCATGTGGATGGAAATCATTCTTGAACTAACACAACAAGATACATAATCAAAAGTAGGGGACCAACACCAGTTTAGTGATTAGCTATAATTTTCCATTCAAAGTGTTAAATTGTATCATTTTCCATCCAAACTAAGCTAAAACAGATAGAAGAGATCTTTGGTTAGGTGTTTTTCTCTCACAAAAGACAAATAGCTTTCAAACAAGAAATGGGTGACCTCTTCTTTTATTTATATATTATTTATTTATTTATTCATGGATATATGTGGTTGGAACCAAGATTAAAATATTTGAAATTACAAAAATATTAAGCTCTATTAGGGAAGCGTTTTCAAAAACAGTTCTAAAAAACAATTTTTTGAAAACTATTCTATGTTATTTTATAAAATAAAAGCCTATTTAAGAATCTGAAATATTTTTGAGTTATTTTCTATGTTTTTAAATATGTTTTAAAAATAACTTTTATATATAGTGTTTTATTTTTGATAATTCTTCATAGTTGTATAATTATTTTTTAAAACAATCCTTAAAAACAAGTGAAAACAATTGAAAAAAACTAAAAGATGTTCTCTAAAAGCACTTTGTTTAATGTTTTTAAGAATGGAAATGGTTTTTTGTTTTTGGATTATCAAATGTGTGTGTGTGTTTTTTTTTAGAGAACAAAAAACTATTTAAAAAAACAGTTACCAAATAAGGTCTTAGTGGTTGGAATTTGTAGAAATATTGAATAGAAATGGAGAAAAATATTATTACAACATAAATTGATCAAAGTTAATAAAAATATTGTAAATTTTTTTTTTAAAATGATAAAACAAGTAATAATATTCATAATGAGATTGTTTTATTAAAAAAAAATAATACATCTATGATCAAATTTGTAACATTTGGTAATAATGTCATAAACCTTCTTTTTTGTCCTTATAACACATGATTTTGACCATATTTAATACCTATAACTTCATTCCTTGCATAAATGTGTGCATAGGATCCTCTTTAGCTTTTTTGTTCTCCGTGCTCCTTAGTGGTCTACCTATTACTTGACTTTGGCATTGACTTTTGATCCAATTTTGGAGACCTTTTGGAGGGATCTTTTTTATCTATGGCGTGACTTGAGTGTCACTCTAGTTAGTTAGTTTTTTTCTTTTTTTTTTCTTTTTTTCTTTGTTAAGGTCCTTAGGCCTAGTTTAGGAGTGTTTGTATGAGCCTTAACACTAGGTTATTGCATTTTAGCAGTTTTGTCTTGGTTTAAGGGGTTTTTTAAGAGAATTAGGCTTTAGAGGAGATGAGGACAACTGTCCAAATCTACACCACTCCTTGCCTTATAAAAGGGGTTCTTATGTTGGGATTAAGCCCTTGAAAGCAAGATGTGATGTAACAAAGTCAAACTTCATTACCCCCAGGCTATCCTTTTTATGTATTAAGTGATTACTACTCAAAAAGTACTCTTCTATAGCTTGAAACTAACCGTTTTAAAGACTTTTGAGTAGTAGTTAATACCTTTTAACTCAATTGGCACATTAAGGAACCTAGCAAAGGTTACTAATTAGTTTTTGGCAAGTTTTGGTGTTTTCAGTAGCTATTTGATCATTGAAACAAGCCAAGAATGAGGGAAAAGTTGGTGAAATCCATGGCAATGCAAGTTAAAGCTCAAATGCATGAAGAATCCAAGCTTTGGAGCACTTCATAGCCCTTTTTCAAGCTAATCAGAGATGCAAGGAGGAAAGCCAGGGGAAGAAATCCAACAACAAGCAGTTTCGCATGGCTGTGCGAAATTTCGCACACCATACGAAACCTCTTGAGGCAGCTAGAGGATTTCATAAACCATGCCAAATTTCACATGGTATGCGAAATCTTCTTGTGCACCGACTCCATTAGATTTTTATCTTCAAATATTTTATGTAATTTCCTAGTTTCTCCTTGTAACCAACCTAGATATATTCTTTTATATCTTTTTATATATCTTTTAGGTAGCAGATATATAAAGGGAGAGATATGTGTGATAGAATGATGCATGTTTTTCATAAAAAAAACATTTATAAAATTCCCGTAGTAAGAAATATACAAAGCTTTTGCTCTGTTTTTCCTTCTCATTTCGTCTTCACTTTTCTTTCTAGCCAAACAACCTCTCAGGATGATTTCTCAGGGGATGAGTGGCTAGGTTTTACGTTTCTTGGAGTGATGGAAGTTAGGTGAAGGACCTGAATGCAAATGTGGGAGTTGTCATTGCTTTAAATGACAGTAGTTGTTAACCATCAATGGCTTTTAATTTAAGGTTTAGCCTTAAATCCCTTAAAATCACCTTGAATGGCCAATACTTGGTAAGCTTTTCAGATTCCATGGATGCTTATTGCTAGATCCATGGATGTCTACTAGTTATCATTTACGAGCCATTGGAAGGTGGTTCAAGGTGAGAGTCTTTAGTGTTTGAAGACATTAATGGGAAGCAACTATCATTTTTCATGAAACCTTTGGATCAAATCTTAATTGCTAAATATAAAATCGGTTCGGGAGATAACCATCCTTTATGTTATTATCCCCAACGTGATGAGAAGATCCGAAATCTCCCCATTTGCCTAAGGAACTTGATCCTAGTGACCTAAAGCTCCAAGAGACCTTTTCTTTATAGTTAATTTCACTTATTGTTTTTGCTTAACTTAAAATCAATCTTTGAAACCACAATTTCATTTTCTTTTAAAGCTAACTTTCATAAGAAAAAGCACCATGTTATTTCCTTTAGTTAAGTCAACTATACGATGAAAACCCACCCCTGTGGACGATCCTAGAGCCACTATACTATGTTAGCTATGCTACCCTAGTGTGAGGTGATTTAGGTTTTATAAATTTTGTTGATAACACCTGTCTGAGCCATAATCAAATGGCATGACTGCAATGGGGACGAATCATTAAGCATTCAACCTATATATCTTATATTGAATATGACTTGGATACATTAGGAGTTGTGTAGAGGATATAAGTCATGGGTTCCTTGTAAGTAGATAAGTTGTTTGCATTCAATTCATGGATTTGGGCAATCCAATTGAGGTTGTAGTGCACCACCTCTTAATTGGAGGGTTAACTTGTCTTGGCCGTCAAGATGAGTTTCTCATGGTGAGTGTACTAGTATAATTAATGCACACTGGATAGGACCCATAATGAATCATAACGTAAGACTATCAATTGTCATAATTCACCAAGCTACTATACTATATGGACTCTCAACCTTGGAAGGATATTTTTTTCCCCTTCTTGAAATAAGAGAAAAGATGATAGATAGAACATTTGATGATATAATTATATATGTGGATAAATATCAATTGTTACATTTCTTGTATTATCATATGGATGGGAATCATTCTTGAACCAACATGATAAGATACATAATCAAGAGTAGGGGACCAACACTAGTTCAATGATCAATTGTAATTTTCCACTCAAAGTGTTAAATTGTGTCTTTTTCTATCCAAACTCAACTAAAATAGACAGAAGAGATCTAAGAAAAAGACAAATAGCTTTCAAACAAGAAATGGGTGACTTGTTCTTTTATTTATACATTATTTATTTATTTATGGATATATACATGTATGTGTGTGTGTTGGGGGGGGGGGGGGGGGGGGTTGGAACCCCAAGATTAAAATATTTGAAACTATAAAAATATTAGGCTCTATTAGGGAAGCGTTTTCAAAAACAGTTTTGATATTCCATGATGTTCTATAAAATAAAAGTCTATTTGAGAATCTAAAATATTTTTAACATATTTTCTATGTTTTTAAATATATTTTAAAAATAACTTTTTATATGGTGTTTTATTTTTAATTTTTCTTCATAGTTGTGTAATTTTCTTGTAAAACAATCCTAAAAAATAAGTGAAAATTTTGAAAAAACTAAAATGTATTCTTTGAAAACACCTTGTTTTTTGTTTTTAAGAACAGAAAATGAATTTCTATTTTTGGATTGCTAAATGTGATTTCTTTTTTTTTTTTTTTTTTTTTTTGGAGAATGAAATATTATTTTAAAAATAATTACCGAATAAGGCCTTAGTGTTGGAATTTGCATAAATATTGAATAGAAATTGAGAAAAAAAGTAATAGTAGAATAGAAATTAATCAAAGCTACTAGTTGTAACAACTTGCACTCAACTGTGTATATATTATCCACTCCAGACCCAAATGAGCTTTCATGACTTTAAAATAGCACCAGGAACTCCCCTCCCCCCCCCCCCCCCCCCCCCCCCCCCCCCCCCCCCCCCCCTCTTCCTCCCATCCATTCTATGTGGGGTATCATAATCATCCCCTCATACAGACATAACAGGCTCGTTGTGTCCCACAACATTACAGGGCCAAACAAATAGATACGTCGGGTTAGGGATCAACTCTAATACCATTTGTTGGCATATTAGATCTAAGCAATTGAAGTAATAACAATTTAATAAAAAAAAATGATCTTTAAGGTTAAAGTGCTAACCTTTAGGTTTAGATGTTCCCAAACCTTGAATCCAAGTGTTGAAGAATCAAATCGATGTAGTAAAAAATCTCGACGACTCAAGATTTTCCACTCAATGGCTCTTCCCTGATCTTGACACACTTCCGATGTGGGGGAAAAGAAGGTGGAGGTGATGACTCTCTTTCTCTCTAGAGATGGAAGACAACTCTATGGAAAAACTATGGAAACCCTAACCATTAAAGGGGTATTTATAAGGTCTCTTAGTGGACTTAAGTTCAACCCACTAAGGGCTTGAATAACTTAATCTAACTCAAAATGGGTTCTAATTGATTAATTAACTCAATAGGACATACTAATTAATCAATTAGCCCAATCTAAAGGCCTTGTATCACTTAATCCTATGCAAAACGCCTTTGTGCACAAAAATGAACCTAAAGCTAATTCAACCCTCATAAATCATGCCACAAAGTATATGAACTTGAGCAAGGATCATAAGGACCCATAGGACAATACTAACTCCCTCAAAATCCAATTATAAAGTTGATTCAATATCCCATTATAGATAATCAATTGCAATATAGTACCTTATGTAAATAACAACAAGACACTAAGTGCTTAGATCCATGACCTACTATTCATTGCGTTCAGTCTCTCTATGAAGTGGTGTCCTAGTCTAATAAGGTAAAAGTTATCAGTCTTTCAAAACTACCTCTACTATCCTTGAATTACAAATCCTCCTATTGTGTGTTAAACTTACATGTCTTAGCTCTCAAAGAGTCTATGTCAAGTTCCACTTAAAGAACTACTATGACCATAGGTTACATGAACACACCTCCTTAGGATCACCCAAGAGGACACTTTGTCTCAATCTCATGAGATATCAAGGTGCTTCTATTGAAAATTCCTATTTCTATTGGCTTCCATCAACAATAACTCAATCCATAGGGAATATGTCAAATCAATTGCTAACTTTAGCACAAGCTCAATATTCTCTCAAGGTTGAGAGACAACACAGTGAAGTAGTTTGGTGAAGTCATGACTACTTGATAGCCTTATGTCATGACTCATTGTAAGCCCTGTCCAATGTGTAACCAAAAACACTAGTGTACTCAACATGAGAAACTCACCTTGATGGCCAAGACAAATCATCCCTCAAATTAGGTGGTAATGCACTACAACTTTCACTACAAAAAAACAAGTTTATAGTCACAACCAAATCCCACAATTAAACACGGGAAAAAACATGATTATAACATTTAATTGTGAACAAAGTCGACCGTGACAAAGTATGACCATAGAAAGTACAGATAAATCATATAGTTGAAGTCACGTGTAAAAGTGTAACCGAATGTGTGAAATTATAATCATGACCATTTTTATTTCTAGACTAAAGGTAATATGTACTGGCAACTACTAGTGTCCAGGAGTTGTGGGACCCGCATTTTTCACATGCGCCCCCACTCAATCGGCGAGACTTGCATTTTATTTATTTATTATTATTGGGTGAAAAAATGGTTTTGGAAAATTCGGAGTTACCACTTATTTTATTTTATTTTAAAAGGGAAAATAAAACAAGAAAGAAAACCCTAAAAAAAATGACTCCATAATTTTTAGAAAAGCGTGTCTTTGAAAAACCCAAGTCTAGGTCCGAGGATTAGGTTACTTATTGGGAAGGTACCTCTAAGAGGTAGCACCCCTCTAAGCCCTAAAGAAGTCTCTACTGACTAAATTAAGGGGAATGTGGCAATTAATTGGTTGATTGAGGGTATGTAGGTAGGCTAGGTGAGTTCAAAAATGACATGCCTAACAAGAAAACTAATCACAATCATGAAGAAGATTTAGGGTGCGTACCTGAACTACTTCTTAAGCGCTATCACAATACATCAAAGTTAGTTCAAATAGTATATCATCCAGCATGCGCTTTATCAGAAATAATAGAACAAATGAAACATATATATCAAGACACCCAAGCACTATCAAATATAGGCATAGTTCACAATGAAAGTCATATTCAAATATAGGAAATCAACTGTTTTCTTTATAAAAAAATGTAGTTTGACTTTCATAATATTACACATTTTCGAAAGATTTCATGAGTCTTGATTTATAAAGAAAACAGTTTATTTCCAATTCGATAGTTCTAATAAATTTTATTTATAGAAGAAGGTTTTGATTAATTTAAATAATAAGAAAAATGCTTTAATTTCATTTAAAGAAAATACTTTTAAAAATTTTATTCACAAGAAAATAAATGTTATTACTTTTGTAAAAGAAATATTTCATAAGTATTAAAAAATAGTTTGATTTCCAATTCGATAGTTTTAATGAATTTTATTTTTACAAAAAATACCATGATTCTATTTTATTTACAAAGGAAAGGATTTCATAGGAAAGAAAACAACCAAATAATAATAATAATAATAATAATAATAATAATAATAATAAAACCTCATATAAAAAAATTATTCCACCATTTTAAAAATATTTTATAAATGTGAAAAAAAATATCTTTTATGATTTTATTTAAATTGTGTACAATATTTAGAAAAAGATAGAATTGTAAAGTGGTGGAATAGGAATTTTTTTTTAAAAAAAGGAAAATCTTTCATGGAAGGTGATTTCTCCCCTAGGTTCCGATACTATGCGTCACACCGTTTTCATCTCTTTTCTCTCCGATGTAATTTTTGGCAACTCATTGGAATATGACCACGTATGGAATCATACCAGCGGGAGCGTTGGAATCCTTAAGCCTAGGGTATACTTCCTTCGCCAGAGAGTGATTCAGATCAAGCCTTTGCACACGCTGGACATGGAGGGAGATGGTCCAACTCCGGTCACTCTCCATTCCAGCCAACATTGTTGAAGCATTCCAGAAAACTAGAACCCACCACTACAAGAAATAGAATAATTAGCGACAAAATTTTTAGATTGGGGAAAAAAATTGTCCCTAAATGTATCAATTAGCGACAAAATTAAAAAATTGTCTCAATATTTTTATATACATAGTTTTAGAGACGAAAAATGTATATTTTTGTTTCCAATTATATTAATATGCAAACTTTTGCGACAAAAAAAAAAAAAAAAAGTTGTTCATAATCAATTTTGCGACAAAAGTAGACATTTAGGGATGATTTTTTTTTTTTTTTTTTTGTTGCAAGATATATATTTTGGCGATGAAATAATTTATTTAATGTTTTGTTACTAAAAATGTTATAGAGATTTAGAGACAAAAATATAGGTTTTGTCGCCAAATATACTGATATGAAGACATTCACATAAGTAAGTTATTCATAAAAAAAATTGGCTATAAAAGTAGACATTTAAGGATGATTTTTTTTTTCAAGATATATATTTTGAAAATGAAATATTTTGTTGAATTTTTTGTTAGTAAAAAATGATATAGAAATTTAGACACAAAATTTGCCACTTATGGTTATTTTGCAACAACATGATATTTTTATTTTTATATATTATTTTATATTTTTATTAGGATATATTACTAAAATTAGATTGAACAATATTATATAATATTAAAATATATTTAAATTTAATATATTACAATCCATATATGTAGTATGAATTTTCTACTCGAGTCATTAAATTGGATGAGAATTTGATATTGAGATTTTAATATGTAAAATTCCTTTGCATTGATTAGTCTTCTATATAGTCAGTTTTAAAAATTTTGTTTAATTAAATATGTGTATGACATAGTTACACTTTTGTAATTGTAATATTTTGTTACATTAAATACTTTTCAATTAATGTTATATGATCCAAAAATAATATTACATTTTTAAATATTATTTTATGTTTTTATTAGGATATATTACTAAAATTAGATTGAATAATATTATATAATATTAAAATGTATTTAAATTTAATATATTTGTAGACCACCCCTTGGGCCCTCTTTCTTTTTGGGCTGTCTTTGGTGGGCTTGGCCCTTTTTTTAAAGAGAGCAGGCACATTTGAGCTTTTATTTGGGCTACTCTCCTTTTGGACCTCATGCTTGGATCTTCTTCATACTTGGCATTTCATGTCCAACTTTCCCATACCATCTCTCATGGACGTGGGCCCTTTCCCTGCATGGACATCCACCTATTCCATGCATGGCCTCCTCCCAAGGTGAGTTTCATTTTGCTATATTCTCTTTTCAAAATTTCCTCATTGGAAACCAGATTTAATAAAATTCATGTTGCCATATTTTCTTCTTGGCATGCATTTTTTATGATTTTTAAAATCATTTTCTCAAACACCTTGAGTTTTCAAATAACTCCTCATTTTCCAAGAGTGGGTTGGGCCCATTTGGACCTTTCTATAGTTTTAGTCAGTTGCATTTTAGGGACCTCATTGGGGGGGCCTCATTTTTAGCTCCTTTGGGCCAACAGTCAGGGAAATTTTTTTCCTCTTAGTTTTTTTTTTTTTGTAGCCGTAGGGACTACCTTAGGAGGCCACACTTAGGCAGAGACAGATTTGAAAATTGAGAAATTTTGAATCATGAATAATATTGAGAAAATTATTTTAAATCAAGGAAAATGAGAAGATTTATTCATGTTTATTAATGGTAGGTGAGAGTTGGGAAAATTATTCTAAATTAAGGAAATATTGAAAATTTTTATTTAAAATTAAAAGAAGTTTTAAAAAAACTTATTAAATAATAGAAATAATGTAATACCCTAGAATTAAACTTAAACCTAAAATAATGTAATAGCCCAATAAATAATAGAAATAATATAATTCATGAAACTGAACATGTTATGGCCGCACATTATAATATAAATCCCACACGAAACGCAATGACCACCATGCATCAATAATTCCTTAAATAATCAAATTAATGTACTTTGGATGTTCGATAAAATTATAATAATCATTCATTTAAAATGTTGGCAGTCCTCTTTATGGATCAAACAAAGCCAAACTAATTATAACTTTTCCACATTAATCAACAGATTACAACTAAAACTACAAAAGTGAAAACATGCAAAATATGGCACCAATTTAATTAAAGTTATATATATAAACAACTACAAATTAAATATTGATGCTTCAAAACTAAAATTAGCAAACTTTAAAACAAGTAAACAATAACATGAAATTAACCAAATT
This sequence comes from Vitis riparia, assembly GCF_004353265.1. Lineage (NCBI taxonomy): Eukaryota > Viridiplantae > Streptophyta > Magnoliopsida > Vitales > Vitaceae > Vitis > Vitis riparia. The sequence goes on along the minus strand of NC_048449.1, from coordinate 17,965,552 downwards.
ATATACATCTACTAAATTGATATTAAATCCTAAATTAAAATAATAAACTTGGAGCATGAAAATAATAGCATGAAACCAATTAAATTAATATACTAAATTATGAAACACACGTAATCTACATAAGATGAATGATTGAGAACACAAAAATATTAACATGGATCAACTAGAATAACAATTAATAATTTTATGGGTAATATAAACTAACATGAATATTTTAAATAGCAACTAAAATTTTAAAAAGTTATAAAAATTAACATGAATAAAAAAAATAAGAATTGATAATTCCAAGGATAATATAGATAAACATGGAATTTCAAAATCCAACAACAAATAATAAAAAAAATGACATGAATATTCAAAGTTACCAACAAATAATTTTACATAAACTAGCATGGATATTATAAACCTACATTGATATTAGCTTCCAATTGTTTAATTTTAAATTTAAAACATGTCTGACCCTGTCAACTTGAAATTATATATATATATATATATATCTATTATTCCATAAAACAAACCACTAACATGTTGAAAGTATTCCATGGCCATATAAATTATTCATATATTTTAAAACGTAAACTAAAGCCCTAAGAACTAATAACTTTCCAAAGGAAACTCTAAACAACTACAAATTAATACGAAACAATTCAAATATTCTGAGCTCCCTTTTCTAGCACCAGTCGCCGCTTTCTCTCTAAAAAATGGACCTAAGAATCAGCTCTACTATGAGCTCCCTTTTTCGCACTCTCTTCTCAAAACTCATTGAAAAACCCTCCTCAATCCCGACTCTCTCTTTCTTCCCTTCTCACCCTTCTCCCTCTCTCAAAAATGCCCCAAACCTCTTTCAGCCTCCTCCGTTTTTTCCCTTCCCCAAAAACCTCTCTACCCATACCTTCCCATTCCTCTAAGCTGGAGGTGGTCCTTTCAGCATGGTGGTGACGTGAAGCCAAGGTCAAAGTGGGAGAGCTTTATTAAGGCCCCTCATGTCTACCCAAAACCCCCCCTCTCTCCATGGCAAAAACGTTAATGAGGCCTTAAAAAAACCAAATAAAGCAAAGCCACCTTTTGGTGGTCTACAATACCACTTTACTTTTCTAAAAATATTTATAATATTAAATAAAATATAATATATTTTAAATAATAAAATTTCCTTTTCTTTTAACATGCTCACATTTAATATTATACATATTTTTTTAATAAAATAATTTACTTTGATAATCTCAAATATAAAAAATAATATAATTAATTATTAATTTATTTATATATTTTAATTTTTTTATAATTATTTTTAATTTTAATAATATATAAATTATATATTTAATTTTAATTTTTTCATAATTATTACATTGAGAGCAAGTGCGCATATAAGGTGGGCATGGAGGTCGTGCACTAAAGGAAAGGTGGAGTATCCTGCTGATACCCAAACATCATTTAAATTAAAATATCACAATTTCATCATTTCACCTAGTCTTTCAAGAGTAGCCACTCATTCCTACAGGACTAGACACTCGTGTTCAATTCCACCTACCACTTCTCTCTTGTTTGATCAACAAGCAAAGGAAACCTCCTTGCTATGAGCTTTATATGGTCTCCTTGCACATGCATTCTCTATGTGGAAACCAACATCCTCTCAAAATAAAAATAAAAATAAAAGCCTTCCAAATAGGTGGTCTACAATAAGTTGTCTATATAATAATGGGAAAATTGTGTTTTGGGCCCAGTTGGGCCCAAAAATAAAGAAATGGTCCATATATCTCACATAATTAAGCCCAAGACCCAAAGAAAACCTGAAAATTGATAAGAAGGATATGCAATATTTAATTTGTCGAAAATGCCCTTTGGTGGCTTTAAAAAAAATAAAAAAACAAAAATCCACGTTGGAATTCCATTTTCCCAAATTTTAGTTTGCAGTAGGCGCTTTCATCTTCCCCGTTTTCGTCTCTCGCTGTCGGCCAAAGAATGCCCTAATCCTCTATGGCAATTTTGTTACTATCGATCTCGTCCTTCCCGGCCATCTAATTTTAGGTGTAGATAGCGGGGATGAACCTCAACCGGACAGAGGAGGCTACTGGATGAGAGAGAGTGTAGTTGTCACCCTCGACCGCTATAAGGTTGGAAGAGGAGGCTCTTTCATTATTCACCAAGTGCACTTAAATGGAGTGGTGGAATTACTGAATTCCAATAGCACTGACACCTTTAAGGTCAATGGTCATCGTTTCAAGCTATTCATTGAGCCATTCAAGCAAGAAAATGAGGAAATCAACCTCCTTGAGCCACAGAATGCCTAATAAGAAAAGGGTTAGATGGACTTGGTTTCACCAAAGTCCATATTTTTTGTTTAATTTTGTTAATTTAAAAGCTTTATTAATTCTTTTGATTTTAATTTTGGTCTTAAGTTGTGTTATTTATATGTAACTTGATCTTTTTGAATGATCTAATTTAGGAGGAATTGCAAAGAAATTGAAGGAAGGTCGCTTGGAGTAAAAAAAAAGTTCAAAAACAAGGGAAAATTCATGGCCTGTGAGATTTCGCAGCCCAAAGGAAGCCCTTGCGAAAATGGCCCTTGGCTGCGAAATAATTTCGCAGCCTCAAGAAGCACGCTGCGAAATCAAGCCTTGGCTGAGAAAACGCCCCTTGGCTGCGAAATGATTTCGCAACCCCATGCCCCCTCTTTGCGAAAATTTTCGTAGCTGCGAAATGGGCTGCGAAATCCCCAAAGCTTTAAAACTCCAATTTTTGCAGCCAAAGACCCATTTCGCAGGGGGTTTCGCAACTGCGAAACCACCCTTTGGCACATGAGTGCCATTTCGCAACCTCTCCTCTCATTTCCCAGCTGCGAAATGGGTTGCGAAAATGCCCCTCCACTGCGAAAATGCCTCTCTATTGCGAAATCACCTCTCTGCTGTGAAAATTAAAACCGTCCCTTGGCATCCATTTTTAAACATTATAAATTCCACATTTCCTTTTAAACCGGTCATTTGAACTTCAAATAGGTGTCATGAGCAACCTTCCATCTGCTCCCAAAAACGAATCTAAAGCACTCAAAAGGTTGCAAAGCCGTCAAAAATCTCTTGTGGGCAAATGAAACGGCACAAACCTTGAAGAACCAATGGAAAAACATGAAAAAATGAGGCGCGGAAGGCACTTTTAAAAAAGAGCTTTGTAAACAATTAAAAAGTAGTTATTTTAATTTAATATGAATCAACGAAGCTCGACACATAAATGGAAAATCACCCAGTTTCAGGATAGCACATTCTTTATTTGCTTCATCTGGAAGTGAAAAGGAAAAACGACTCAACATACGGTGATGTACTTGTTTCATTTGTCTCATTATCCATCACTCCATACTGTCCACACAATTTTGCATTGATGTTGATAAATCCCTCTGACAAACAAAACAAGTGAACAGATACCCTCCCTTATACACCCTTGTACACTTAGTACATTATCCTTGTACACTTGGTGTAAATGCCTTGTACAGTTGCAGGAATTCGACCTAGCTACAACTTAACGAGTTAATATGGGTGGGCTAACCACATTCCAATGCCATGGCTGAGTGGAAAGGGCAAATCAAACCCAATTTAGGTTCCTATTCATCATAAGTGTGCGACCACATTACAATGAATGTGTACGTAGGGAATTGAGGAATCACTATGTCCTATGTTCTCCTTAGAAAAACGAAGTGAGAAAGCAATTTTTCCAAGCAGTTCAAATCCTTCAAGATAGGTACCCTTGTACACACTTGTACAGTTAGCACATTTGCATTGTACACTTAGTGTAAATGCCTTGTACAGTACCGAATTCCAACATAGCTAAGACCGAACGCGTGCTTATGGGTGGGTAAACAATGTTTCCATTCTCATGGATTAGGGACAAGGAGGAAAAGTTCACCCTTATTTCGGTTCATATTCATCATTGGTAGAGGAGCAAATAGATGAATTAACATGGTGGACATCAAATAAAATTAATGGAATGAGTATGTTAAAAGATATTTCTTAAAATCACTGACAAATGAAATATAAAAATTCTACCTAAATATCATTATTTATTATATTCAACCTTATAATTCTACTAAGTTTGAAAGGTTCTCCCAAATTTGACTAATATTTTATCAACCAAAAGTTATAATTTATATTCTAAATAGATTAATCATAAAAGTCACTATAATTCATATAAATAAGAATTATACTATAAAAAAAAAAAAAGCCACCCATTTTTTATATTTTTGTCGATCATCTCTGGTATAAAATACCAAATTTTGAATGACAACATTTACAATATAGAAGTGTAAATATGAATACACACATGTTATTTATTGTTTTTTTACACGGAAGATAAAGATAATTGTAGATGATGGTGAGGACTTATATTATATTCATAATTTTTTTTTCTTTTTCAATTTCTAATAATTATAGTAGAATCCTTTTTTCTAAATTTTAAAACTTTCTTGGAAAATGAGATACCATATATAGTATAATCAAGAACCCTATATCATGTGACAAATGATACTATAAAAATTAATGGAAGTGTATCTGATATCCATAGTTAAATTTACTTTTTTAGATTTATTTTATTTGATAACAATCTCTTATATAATTCTTGTTCATTGTATAACTTATACCTTATAAAGATTGTGTGGTCTATTAACACAATTATTATTCAAAACCTTTAACCTGTTATTAGGTAAGTTTTACAACTTGGTCACGTCAATCGCTTTTACAAATTAATTTGATGTTTTATTTTTCAAATATTAAAATGATTGAAAATATACTGCAATAGTATCTTATGCAATATACCTCATTTGAATTTTTGTATACTTCTATCAATGATTTTGTATATGAAAGTTATTCTATGGTAGACTTAAATGCAAAACATAAAAATAAAAAATAAAAAATTGCTCATACCAATCACCTTTCCCCGTATATTAACAAACATCTACATATATATATAGGAAATGGGAATCGAGGAAGGAGACTATTAGGCTCACTATGAAGCTCTTGTAGCTTTGTAGGTTTGCAGGTGAATCATTATTTTAAAAGGTGATGTCAATGATAGAGAGAAGGAGGTGATGTTGATGTAAATGATGGAAAGAGAGTTGGCATAAATGAGAGAGAGAAAGAGGGGAAACTAATTTTTATTTTATCAATACAAGTAAATATTACTCAAGATCCAAAAAAATTTCAAAAATAATAAAATTTGATGATTTGAAAATTGTAATTTATACATCTATATTTATTACTTTCCTCATGTTTTTATGTTAGGATGGTTAAGTTAAAAGAAATGTCATGCTGAATATAAGATACATGCTCAAAATTGTTAAATTATATATAATGATCATATCTATATTTTTAAATAAATATAATAATCTAATTATAATTTTTTAGAAATTTTATAAAAAAATTACAAAATTTATATAAGGATTTTGGAATCCTCAAACTTGATATTTTTTTGAAATCTAGCTGGACTTGAAGAAGATTATTTTATATTTTTATTTTTCAATGTCCATCCAAAAGTTAATCAAGAAGTCAAATATCTTCACTAATTTTCCCATCTGATTTCTTTTTTTAGAATTTGTATTTTACAATTAATAACACTTATACTATATAACATTATTATAATCATTTATAATTACTAAGTACATATAGGGCATAATAAATATGAATAGGAAAAAAAAAGCATAAAAATATTCATATGACATATTAGAAAAATATAGTCCAAGTTAACTAAAAACTATTGTAATATCACTTTTAGATGTAGTTTAGGTAATATCAAAATTATAGGATCACATTGGCATATGTTCCATGTTGTAGTATTAGCTAATGAATTTTAATTTGCAACCAGTTTTTTTCACTCATGATAATCTTCTATTTTCTATTTTAATTATTATTAACAATATATTTCAAAAATCAATTTTTTTAGTGAGTTATAATTAAAGTGTAAAAGTAATTTTGAATTTTGATGGTAAACTAAAATTTTATAATTTTACAAGAGACATTCATATTAATAATAATAATAATAATAATAGTTAATTGAAATTAATATTATTCAATTACTCTTAGACTTTAATTTAATTTAATTATTTATTTATAAAGTTATAATCCTATTTTGGTTATAAAATAATAACTAATATTATTATAATATGCATTGTGAAAAACTAAGTTTGAGGTAAGGAATCTTTATGCTTTATGCTTTAGCTGTACAAAATAAATACTCAAATGTAAAAGGAAATATATTTATATATATTTTGAGAGGATGTGAGTATCAAAGTGGGTCAATGTTCATCAATTACAAGAAATAAAATATAGCTTTTGGAGAGTTAGTGGTGTAGCACCAAGTAAGAGAAGTGGCTTTTTTTCCCTGTCCTTTCATTCATTATGAGAACTACAAGTCTATATGCCTAGAGAAGTGTTTGTTTAGAGTATAATGATGTTGTGAACGGGAGACAAACAATCAAACCTTTTGGTGTTTGCTTGAAAGGGAGGGTTTGGATTTACCAACTCGCAACTTGGAAGTTGGAACTAGGTTCAGTTGTTGAAACCGAGGGCTCAGGAAACTTCCACTGCGTACAACAATTAAACAAGTCTATTCAGAATTTATAAAAATTTTCAATCAAAAAAAAAAAAAAAAGTCCTTTAATTAAGCACATAGTACATACCCATATAATTCATGATTTTTAATTTGTTTGTTTAATAATATTTTTAATTACTGTTACTTTTTTTTTTTTTAATTTAAATATAAGTTAGATTGCATTTTAGCCATCATATGAATTCTCATCACCAATACACTTCAAAAGGCGTTGTGATTTATTAAGAATAAAATATGAATGATTTAAAAGACTACCAACTTCTCAAGTTTATAATATTTATGGAGTTTGTGGGAGCATGAAGACATCAATGTAGAAGAGAAGGCAAGACACATCCATATCAACAAGAGCTTAGTTGCAAGCGTTGTCCAATGCTTCAATTAGGCAGATTGAGCTTTTGTGTACACACTTGTCAGTAGCCCAGATGCAAAGGACCCTACACTCTGCACTCTTCCAAATCTTTCCTCATGTTTTTTTTTTTTTTTTTCAAATTTACACGTTCCAATCCATTCTTTTCACTATATTATAAAATCTTTATTATAAATAAATATTTTTTTAGACTCTCTCTCTTCATAGCTATTCATTTCCCTACCTACTAATTTCCTTACCAAAAAATAGGGGACTGGTTTTGGGGGAAATTCTCATGTGTTTATTTTGAGAGGTAGGTCCGAAATGATTTTTTAGGGAGCTTTCAGAAAAACAAATGGGGTGAAAGAGAAGAAAGAATAGAGAAAGAAAGAGACTTTGGAGAAGGAGTCTGGACTGGTTTTTGGACAGCTCTGGGAGGGTTTTCTTTGGAAACTGTGGAGAGCGAGGGAGGTTGGACTGGTTTTTTGGAGAAGAGAGAGCAAAAGAAGCCGAGAGAGGAGGCAAGAAGCAAAGAAGATAGGATAGTGCTCTCAGGTATAACCATTATAGCTCCCTACTCATTTCATTTTATGATACTATTCTTGATCCTTTTACTGCAATTATTTTGAATGTTGCCCTCTACCTACCTTTTTGGATCCTCTAGAATGTTGTTCATTTTTTATTTTTTAGTTTTTGAGGTGAAGAGGATTTAGAAGATAGAGCCAAAAGAAGGGACTTACGGACTGGCAGTAGGTGGTGAGAAGATCTAGAGATTTCTCTCTTTTTTTAGGAGATTTAAAAATAACAATGCTTTGACATGAAGAATTATTGCAAAGGTCATGAATAAGGTTAAATTCGTAGGATTTTTGGGTATAATTGACAGGGCACAATGGACTTAATTATATATGTTCAATTTGGATTCCATTTTATGTGTTTCTCATGGAAAATGAATGTGGTGCAAGAGACTCTATGATAATTTTTAAGAATTTTCTTATATTACAAAAGTTTCTAAATATTTACAGTAGATATCTTTGTTGTGCATGTTGTATAATTTTAACCTCTTCTTATCAATTTTCATTCATTGATATAAAGAATATTGGTTATCTTAAAGATCAATTCTATATACATAATTAAAATTAACAGCTAGTTTCTTGATCTTCTAACAATTTTCCTCTCCATTTGTTATGGTGTTGTCTTGTAGACTTGTTGAGTGGTTGTTGAGTAGCTGATATTTCTTTGCATTAAGGTTAGTAATAATTTGGGCTTCACTTCTTCTTATATTTGATTATATGCTTGATAATTCAATTTGTGAAGTATGTTTTCCTCTTTTTTGTTATGCATCAAATTAGTTGATTGATCAGAATATTTTATTTCTTTATATGAATCTAGAAATACATACTTAAATTTTAAAAAATATTTCTAATAGTGATAGCATGTTAATATTCATATATGTAGTATTTATTTTCAATTTTTTCCCTTATATAGGAAATACTTATTATGTTTTACTAAATTATTTATGATATTAAAGGTTCAATTAATTTAGCATATTATTATGATTAGAAAATTGTGCTAAGAAAAAAAAAGGGCTATGTGTCACATACTACCTTGAGGTTGTTGAATCATTTTTTTATTTATGAAATATAAAGGACATTCTCTCTTATCTATATGGTTATAATGCATCAGTTTTCTTGCTGAGTTTCCTAGTTAATCCGAATCACTAAATTGCCGCACAAATGCTGATTCGCAACATGTGACCTTATTTAAAAAATCTTGCAAATTATATGATTTTTTTAGAAGCCTTCTTGAACACATGCACATGTACCTGATTTACAAAAAAAGTTAAAGAAGTAAATTTCTCATTTTTATTCTTCATATATGCATGCATAAAACCTTAGACTTCCGTTCAAGTATCTTTGTGTGACAAATTTTTTTCTTATTACATGTTAGAGACATTGAAGTTGTCAAAGAGTGAAAATGGTCCTATCAATGAAGTAGTTTCAAATTGACAACTTCTTAATTTGTCTAACATGTGATTAAAATTTTGTCTACAAATTATGCTTGAATTGTCCGGTTGGACAGTATAGGATAACATAATGTCTATGAAATCACCCTCATATGCTTCGTTCATTTCTTAAAATTTCGATAACATTTCCTTTTGTTCTCTGGGTGCATATTTGGACAAGGTTAAATAATGTCTTGCCCATTTCGTGTACTTGGAGAACTATGGGGAAATGCTGTCGAAATTTTGTTGAAGTAAAACGAAGCTTAGTAGTGGTTGAGTCATAGGGATTATGCATTCCTATATGGAATAGGAACTACCACCTAAATTAGGAAGTTGGATATATTAGAATGCATAAGACACTCATCATATGTTGATATGCTCAAATTACTTTCTTTTTTTTTCGTGTATTCTTAAATCATCATGGTCCATTTTATTATAATTTTTATTTATAAGGTTTATGTCTTAGGTAGAAAATTTATAAACTTATTTTTTTTATTCTAATATGAACCTTAAGATTCTCTCTTTGTTGTTGAGATTTTAACTTTAAGAATAAGATTCTAGATGGCCTACAACACAAAGTTAAGATTCAATGTAATTTGTTTTAGAAGCTTTTTGTAACTATATTGGTATGAATTTTAACTTTTTTTTACTCTACAATTTTGATCTTTCATAGTCGTACCTTTAGAGAAAATTACTAACATTGGAATGTGAATTATAACTTATATCTTCCTTCTATTTAATGTTAGGTAGAATAATAAGTACTTTAATATTGTCTTTATGTGTTTATTAAGACATCATATTATAATTCATGAATCTATAGTGTTCACTACTTCTTAGTTGGTTGTTATTTAAGTGAGCATTGACATTATAATGATCGTATCGTTGGTTGATAATCCTTATTGAACTTCCCCTATGATTTTTCTTTTCCAAATTTTTTATGGATTAATTAATTACATTGTTGGTTTTTCTTTACCTTTTGTCGGTTGTTTTAAATTGATGGTCTTGAGTTTCTATCAGTAATATTTACCTAGAATCGTAACTTCAAGATCCAATGCAACATACAGGAACTACTATTAACGCATATAGCTACCAAGCTCATTAAGGAATAAGGATTTCATATATGTGAAAATAGGAATTTGCCTATGCAAAGAACAACACCTCACCTTTGCATCATTCTATCACAAGATAAACTAGTTGTGCATGAGCAATTTCTTTACTTTATATGTGTGAGTATGACCATGTAATAGCGAGACTATGACCACATTGTTTTCACTTAATTTATCTCATTTCCTTATTTCACATATGGTATATACAAATATGCATACATACTTACATACATATGTGTGTGTGAGTCTAAATTTATGCCTATACATCATTGATGATTGTATCAGATCTAAGAAGATGGATAGGAGTTGGATGCAACTACAAAATAGACTTTGTAATGAATATGTTGAAGGTGTGAGAACATTTATTCAGGCAGCAAAGCAACACTTAAGAGTGGATAATAAGACACGTTGTCCATGTCGACAGTGTTTAAATGTAAGATTCCAAGATTTGATCATAGTTGAACAACACCTAATTAGATATGGGTTTTCAAGTAGTTACAATAGATGGATACATCATGGTGATGAAGTTGAAGGTGTTTCACATGCGCAGCCTGATATGTGTAGTGATAGTAATGGGTGTGATCAATGACAACTATGTTGATGATGAAATTAATGATGCAATAAATGATATGCATGGGCCAAGAAATAAAGAAGTTAACTCGAATGAATCTATTGGTCATGAAATAGGTAGAAATGGGAAGAATATTGATTATTTGTTTAGTGAAGCTCATCGAGAGTTGTATCCAGGTTGTACTAAGTTCTCAGCTTTGAGTTTTCTTGTAAAGTTGATGCACATAAAGGTTCTTAATCGATGGAGCAATAAGTCATTTGACATGTTGCTCGAACTACTACTTGATGCTTTTCCAGACGGAGCAAACATTCCAAAATCACATTATGATGCGAAGAAGATGTTGCGAGATTTTGGTTTAGGATATGATTCCATTCATGCATGCAAGTATGATTGTGCATTATTTTGGAAAGAGAATGAGACGTTTCACAATTGTCCCGTGTGTAACGAACCAAGATATAAAAATGGAAAGATCCCTCAGAAAGTGTTACGACATTTTCCATTAAAGCCAAGGCTACAAAGATTGTTTATGTCAAGATATACATCAGCTGATATGCGATGGCATAAGGAAAAAAGATTCCATGAAGATGGAGTGTTGAGGCATCCGGCAGATTCAGAGGTATGGAAGGATTTTGATAATCAATATCCTTGGTTTGCTCAGGATGCTAGAAATGTGAGGTTGGGCCTTGCAACTGATGGTTTCAATCCATTTGGTACTATGAGTAACAACTATAGTATGTGGCCAGTTGTCCTTGTGCCATACAATATGCCACCTTGGAAGTGTATGAAGGAAAGTTTTTTCATGATGTCATTACTTATTCCTGGGCCACATGCTCCAGGTAAGGATATTGACATATACTTACGCCCTTTGGTAGATGAGCTTAAAGAGTTATGGCATGATGGTGTCCATACGTTTGACATGTCAAGTGGAGATTATTTTCGCATGCATGCATGTCTACTATGGACTATACATGACTTTCCTGCTTATGGAAACTTGTCTGGTTGGAGCACAAAAGGGTATAAGGCATGTCCTACTTGTAATGAAGACACATCCTCACAGGGCATTAGAAGCAAAATATGTTATATGGGTCATAGGAGATTCTTACCTCTTAATCATAGTTGGAGAAGGAGTCGACAACATGATGGTAAGCCTGAACATAGACCACCACCTAAGACACTATCTGGTGAGGATATTTTACAACAATTGTCTCATGTTTATAATTCTAGGCCTGGTAAGCATATAAATAATAAAGACAAGAAAAGGAAACGAGGGCCTGAAGAATTAAATTGGACGAGAAAGAGTATTTTTTTTTAGTTGGAGTATTGGTCAAAACTTAAGATGAGACATAATATTGATGTCATGCATGTTGAGAAGAATGTCTGTGATAATGTGGTCAATACCTTGTTGAACATTGTAGGGAAGACTAAAGATACTGAGAAAGCTCGTTTGGACTTGGCCGACATGAAGATAAGGAATGAGTTACATCTTCAATTGAAAGGAAATAAGCTATTAAAACCCCATGCATGTTATACCTTGACTTTCGAAGAAAGAAAAGAATTTTGTAAGTTTCTAAAGTCAGTCAAGTTTCCAGATGGTTATGCAGCAAACATATCTAGAAATGTAAACATTAGCGATGGGAAGATTTTAGGGTTAAAATCTCATGATTGTCATGTCTTGCTTCAACGGCTTCTCCCTGTTGGTATTCGTCCTTACTTAAATAAGGACATATGTACTGCATTGGTTGAATTATCTGGATTCTTCCAAAAGTTATGTGCTAAGACATTGTACGTTGCGAGAAAGAGAGGAATTGTCATAATATTGTGTAAACTTGAAAGGATATTCCCTCCTTTCTTTGATATTATGATCCACTTAGCGGTGCATTTACCTCGTGAGGCTAAGCTTGCTGGACCAGTAAGCTATCGGTGGATGTATCCATTTGAGAGGTATTTTACATACATTTAACTATATTAAAAAATAATGAAATTTATGTAATGTTATCATGTGATAAATAAAATTGTTTTTTTTTTTTGGTACTTTTCTTTCATATTTAGGAACTTGGGCACCTTAAAAAAATATGTTAGAAATAAAGCTCGACCAGAGGGTTCAATTGCTGAAGCATACACTGTGAATGAAGCTTTAACATTTTGTTCAATGTACCTTCATGGAATTGAAACATGTTTCACTCGAGATGAAAGGAATGAGGATAATCGAGAAGAACAAGCTAGTGGCCATTTATCTATTTTATCACAACAAGCACGACCAATAGGTGGTCGACAATTACAGCAACTTTCGAAAGAAGAATTGGAAAAGGCACATTGGTATGTCATAAACAATTGTCGTGAGTTGCAACCTTATTTAGAGTAAGTGTTAACCAATCTTGTGCGAGTTGTTTAAATATGTTTTTTTTAGAGCATTTGTGTAATATAACACCTTATATACACACTTTTGTGAACAATGCACATGTAGTGAGCACTTGGATGAGTTACGAAGGATAAGTGCTTCAAATTTGGAGTTGGAACAAGAAAAATATTTTCCTAAGTGGTTTAAAGATCATGTAAGTTATTAATCATGTCTTTCATATTTCTTAATGGTAGAGTATATATTTTAACAACAACAATTAAAATGCATTTTTCTTATTACAGATGAGACAAATGCATATTAAGCATCCATCTGAAGTCACGAAAGAACTATATTCATTGGCATGTGGACCAGATGCTCGAATTCACACATATACAGGATGTATTGTAAATGGAGTTCGTTTTCACACAAAAGATCGTGATGATCATCGAATTACCCAAAATAGTGGCATTTGTGTTTCAGGGGAGCATGATGGAGAAAATGTTAATTTTTATGGTGTTTTAACCAATGTGCTGGAGCTAGATTATTTATTTGGGTATAAGATTATCCTTTTCAAGTGCAAGTGGTTTGACACAAATCACCAAAGGAAAAAAATACAACAAGATCCACACTTTACCATCATAAACATTAGTTCTACTTGGTATGAAAATGATCCATTTGTACTAGCTACTCAGGCTCATCAAGTGTTCTATCTTGATGATTATAAAAATGGCCAAAATTGGAAAGTTGTGCAAAAGGTTCAACATAGACACTTGTGGGATATTTTAGAGGTGGACAGTAATATAGAAGTTGATGCAAATTTTGACGAGACAAACAAAGATGATGCTTACCAAGAAAATGAGTCATGTGATATTGAATGGTCATTTGAACTAGATGATCAATTAGAACGTTTTGATCGCATTAATGTTAATCCAGAAGTCATAAATAATAACATTTTGTGTATGGGTGATAGAAATGATGATGGTGATGATGATTTCATATGCGATGATATAATAGAAGAAGATATCATTGTTGATAATGATAACATTGTGGAGGAGTGGCTTTCAAGTGAAAGTGAGAGTGACTAAACATGCAAGTATGATATTTAAATGATACTATGTTTTCCATTATCATGTTTTACTAATTCATTTGATCTTTACATATATATGTTTTATTCAAATTTCATTATTTTATTGATTACAAGTTCTCACCTTATTAATAATAGCTGCCTTTCTATATACATATTTTCAGCATAGTTGTAGATGGCTCCTGGAAAAAGACCACGTCCACCTATCATACCTAAGCAGTTAGAGGATAATGTGAATGCAGGTCATATCGATTTTTAATTAAAATTAACTTGTTAAAATATATGTTTGACATTTTTTTTTGTTTAATGAGTTAATGATGTCAAATTAACACTTATACATTAAAATGCTCAGCACATAAGATGACAAAGAATGACATTCAAAGACTTAGTACTGATCAACTCAGCCAAGGTCAAGAAGGTATTCCTCCGTTAGTGCAAACTAGTGGGACATGTAGGAGGTTAAACACCAACCTCACAGTGGAAATGATTTTTGACACAGGTAAAGAAGTTGAAATACTTTATATAAATGTTCTAAATAAGTTCATGTAGATTAACAAAATATATGTTCTTGTCATTATTTAGCACAAAAGAGGACACGAAGTGGAAGGATTATAGGTACAAGTCCAATCAAGGAAGCTAATAGAACTCCTCCAAATGTGCAAGTTGATGTTGCTCATACTAGCCTCAACAGAAACTCCACAAGTAAGCATGCATGTTTAATTGGTTTAATTAGATATGTTGAATAAAAAATTGATTTTTATTTTTATTTTTATTTTTTTTTTTTGTAGATGTAACAACATTGAAGGTATAAAAATATAAACTTAGTTAAGTCCCTTTGTAATTGATAAATTTGTTATTAGAGATTTAATGTATTCATTTTATTTCATATGTATAACTAGATCAAATTGCTATACATTTAACTTCAATGACTTAATTTCTATTAATTGATATAATTTCTTAATGCTTAGCACGTAAGATGACTGATAATGATAGCAAGAGAGGAGGCATAGACCGACAACTTCAAGGTGTTGGGAATCTAGAGAACACTACAACTAATGCGACATTGCAAGCCAATGGAACACATAGTAGGCATCAAAACAACTCCACATGTAAGCATATTGAACTAGTTTAATTAGATAAGTTACCTCATAATTTGAAATTGTGATTGTTTTATTACTGTTATATACTTACTAGTGCTAAAGCTATAAAAGCGTAAACTTGGCTAACTCCATTTGTATTTGCTCTATTCATTATCTTAAAATCCATTCCTTTTTATTTGAAATATAACTAAACTAAAGTGTTATAATTTATTTGTATGAAAGAAAAAAAATACCTATATTATTTATTATTATTTTAAATGTATTAGACTATATTATGAAAAATATGCTTTGCAAAATCATTGTTTATAGAAACCATCTTGGTGTTGAACAACATCATATATGTCATTAATTAATTTGTATAATTTCTCAATGCTCAGTACATAGGATGCCGTGTAGTGATAGTCAGAGAGTTGATACATTTCTACCTATGCAAGATATTGAGAATGGAGATGACACCCCAATTCCCCCTCCAACATTGCAAGATTGTGGGACACCAAGAAATGTTAACAAAAACTCAACTCGTAAGCATGTTGAATTGGTTTAATTGGATAGGTTAAAGAAAATTTGGAATTTTTCTTCTTGTTGTCATAGACTTAACAATATTAAATCTATATAGGCATTAAAAAAATTTAACTTTTATTTTTGAAATATAGTCAAATTTAGTCTAAATTATGCTTTATTAGTATGTTTGTTTAACAAATTTCTTTATGTTCAATGAAGTTATATGTGCTAATTAATTCTTATAATTTTCTAATGCTCAGCTCGAAGGATGACTCGTAGTCACAGTCGGATAGTTGGTATAGATGAACTCATGCGGGGTTTTGGGAATGTAGAGGACACCATAGCCCCTGCAATAATGGACACGAGTGAGACACCTTTTGATCCCAATAACAACACCTCTACCATGGATGCTGATTCTACCACTGGTAAGGATGTTGGATTAGTTTATATATGTATATATATACATATATATATATATTCAACAGGTTCAGTTGCATCACCTGAAATTATTAATTTTCATTGTTTAAGTTGCATTGAAATTAAATGAACTTTCTACTAATATAATTTAATCACAACAAACATTTGAGACTTTAGTGTTATGAAAACATTTTATTGGATTCACTTCTATATAGTTATAATATAGAAATTATCTATATAAGTTGGACTACCTTATGGAGATTTTAATAAAACAATTACTATAACAACATTCTATTTGTTTTTACAAATATTTTATGTGAACTAATTATTGTTAATGATCAATGCATAGGACGTAGGAAAGTTCGGGGGACAGTCGAGGTGTTGGGACAGACAAATTGATCCAAGCAAATGGAAGTCGAACCACTTGGTGGGGTTAGATTAACCCGAAAATAATGCTCTGACTGGTGTCAACAGTAGTAGAATGAAATCTGAAATAGGAACCATTGTAAGAAATTATGCACCATTGGACGTTGAGAAGGGCTGATATATCAGAAACTGACAAAGTTTTCATGATGGAGAAATTGCAGTATGATGCTTGACAATATTCCTAATTTGATGCATAATTTTTCCATTACTAATTAGGTTTAGTAATGAAATGATAATTTATATGTTATATGTTATACCTATGCATGTATATGAGTGAAAATTAATGTAGACCTTTTTGACTTAAAGTTAGAAATGTTAAATGAGTGTTATACTAATTTAAAATTTGTGAGCTTGCTATTTGTTAGATTTGCTTTGGTATTGATACCATATGGGTGTATGTTTTTGCATTATTATTGTTGTTGTAATTATTATTATTATTATTATTATTATTATGGTAATTTGACTTCCATTTTTGGAAGATGTGAGATGTAAAATTTTATGTTATATTACAAAATATATATATTAGTTTGAGCCTATGGAAAAATACTTTATCATTATTTCCATTTTCTTCTTAGAGTTAGAGGCAAATAAAATTTAAGTTTTAAAATTACCAGGAAACATTAATTAACTATTCCATGTAGATTAAATTACCAACTAAAAGTAGTTAATTTCTAGTCCTTGTTTTACCATATTAATGCATTCTAACTTTAAATTTTGTAAGCATGTGATCTTTATAATTTTATTACCTTCTATTTTATCCATTACCATCCTTACACTATCATGATTTATTCTAATTATAAAGTTTTGTAATCATCTCCAACTAAAATCCCATATAGAGTTAACTTGTCCTATTTTTTCTTATATTTTTTTCATTCTCTCTAAAATATCTAAGTATTAGTCCACTATGAATAATAATAAATCAACTTTAGTTTATTGACTAACCTTTCTTTGGTTAATAATCTTATTGGCTTAGCTAATTGTGACAAAGAATAAGAAAAATATCTAACTATTGTACTAAAAGTTTTATTTATAAATTTCAATTGGTCATATTATTTGCTTAGAAGCTTAAATATTTCTTACTTCACTATTTGTGTTCTAGGAAAAGTTTATAATTGATTTTACTCAAGATCATGTGAAAAAAGCTATAGAAGGCAAAATGGCTGCAAGATACAGAGATCATAGAAACAAGTGCCACAAGCATTTCAAGAAGTACCCAACAATAGCTTTGGCAAAGCAGAATCCATATAAGCATGTTAGTGATCAAAAGCAGTGGGATTGGTTATGTGATAGATTTGCCTCAGAAAAATTCCAGGTAAAGATTTCATCAAAATCTTGTTTGGTTTGCTTTACCATGTTTAACATGATATTATATTTTAATATTGATACTTTGATCTTAACTTTTAATCATAAAGCGACGCTCAACATTGAACACTGAAAACAGAATGAAGTTACCTTTTACTCATCAAGGTGGATCACAGTCCTTTGTACAACATGTGGAAGAATTGGTAAAATTAAGAGAAATTATGTTATTTTTATTAATGCTTTTAAATTGTTGATTACTGCACTTCACAAATGATTTAACTTTATTCTTTAGTTTAATGAGATATATCAACTTTTATCTTTGGAAATAATTAGCTTATTAAATGCTTAATATTGTCTTTATTGTATTGAATCATGTGTTGGATCTAATATTTGATTCCATCCTTTAACTAAAACTATTGTTATTATGTATAGATTTTGGTCATTAAAAGCTATGGTGCATTTCATTACAATTCCATACTCTTAAGACTTGGTATGAATGACAATATTAAATATTCTTCTACTTGCATGTTTTCGTTGCCTTGAGTTTAATGTCATTTTGTAAAACAAATGTATGTCTATACAATGATCACTATGTTAAACTTGAAGTAGGATAGTCTTTTTTTATATATAAATATCGAATTCCATACTCTTAAGACTTGGTATGAATGACAATATTGAATATTCTTCTACTTGCATGTTTTCGTTAGCCTTGAGTTTAATGTTCATTTGTAAAACAAATGTATGTCTATACAATGATCACTATGTTAAACTTGAAGTAGGATAGTCTTTTTTTATGATGTTAACATTACTTTATACATTAGAATAAGTCCATAGTAGCTATAATAAGGATGTATTTTTTTAATATATTTTTAGGATGAATTTAAGGCAATGAAATTGAATTGTTAAATTTATATTTTTGTTGCTTGTATATGTATGTTATTAAGAAAATAAAGGAATAGTCAACAACTTAAGTAGGTGTCAATAAAAACCATGACTAGAAGGCATGTATACTTGTAGCAAGAAGATTTCAGCTTTTACTAGTTGTGGTAGTGATTGCTTGGGAAAAAAATATGGACCATTTGTGATTTTTCAAAAATAAAGAAAGGCATATAGCCAAGGTACTATTATATTCATAACATAGAAGGGTTCTAGATATGACATGTCATGGGCTATGAAAATAGGCCTAGTATGGTCAAGGCATGTTAAGCCTTGACCATAGGGTTCCTTTATAAAACCAATTTTTGCAGCCTTCTTTTTTCAGTAGGTGTACACATTTGTAGAGATGATTTATCCCTTCAATATTGTGGATTTGTATTATACATATAGATCATTCAAAAAGATTAAGTTACATATAAATAACACAACTTAAGACCAAAATTAAAATCAAAAGAATTAATAAATCTTTTAAATTAACAAAATTAAACAAAAAATATGGACTTTGGTGAAACCAAGTCCATCTAACCCTTTTCTGATAGAGGTTTCTTTGGGTTTTTCTTTCCATCACTACTTTCATCCGGCTCCTTTCAAAAACCTTTCAACTATGTTTCACTTTTTCTATATCTCTATATGTATATATTCATAACTATTGTTTGAATTAGAGATTTTAAATTATTGGTTAATTTATGATTTTGGTGAATGATGAAACCTTGACCACTTGCAGCTAAGGGTTTGAATTAGATTGTGTATTATACCATGCTTTTAATTGAATTTTGATCTTTCCATCATTCTGATTTTTAATTTTGCAGATAGTTGGTATTTGTAGTGTTAGATCTAAGGTTTAGAGTTTTTCTACGTTTAGCATTTCACAATGAACTTATTTGGCCTTTGTTGATTACTTTGATCAATTTTTATACTTATTTGCACATACCTTTCATGTCATGCAACCAAATTGTATATTTTATGTTCTATCTAATATTCTAGATATGTTTCTTGATTTGTTTTCCTTTTAGAATAGGGAGTTTGACTTGTAAATTTTATAATATGCATTTTTTTCTTTATACAAAGCATATATATTTGTTTCTTTCTTTTTAAGTGAGTCAATTTATTATAAATATCATAATTTTGGCTAGAAAAATAATAATATAACAAAAATTAGATTATAATACAACATTCAAAAATGACTTACTTTATATTACAATAAACATAAAATAAAAATCTGGTTGTTTAACTTGCATAAGAGATCTTTCTTGTGTGACTCATGAATTTTGATCACCATGGATGCAAATTTATTTGAGAGGTTCTATATAGTTTATTGTTTCTTAAAATTATATTTATATTTTTTTTTACTCATTCTTCATGTTGTTATCTAGGCACGACACACCGGACAAGCGCCAGGACAAATAGAACTTTTCAAGTTAATGCATTGGACTTCTCAAAATGGTTGGATAAACCAAGAAGCAGAGGCTTCTTATGTAAGTTTTCCTTATAGAATCTTCAGCTTGCTTATTTTTTTATTTAAATATGATTTTCAATTTGTTTCTAACTTGTAGCTTAAGTAGGTCACTATACAAAATTGGTTTTTCACATTATGTAATTTTTTTATTTTCATTTGACTGAGTTTAAAAATGATAGATAAAAATGAATTAAATTGGTCTTATTAAATTTTGTGATTCTATATATAGTAGGAAAATTTTATGAAATTCTATAGAAATTCATATGAACCTTCCAAAAATTTGCCATAGTCATAAAGAACATGCTATGAAACTTAAGCAAATTGTTTTTTTCATGAAATTCTATAGAAATTTATATGAACCTTCCAAAAATTTGCCATAGTCATAAAGAACATGCTATGAAAAAGTTTCAATTTTTTTTTTCATGAAATTCTATAGAAATTTATATGAACCTTCCAAAAATTTGCCATAATCATAAAGAACATGCTATGAAACTTAAGCAAATTGTTATATATATATTCTCTTTTTGCAATAAATTATAGTTGAATTAGCCAAGTTGCCTATTGAAAAGATTTTATTTAATTAGTTTGTGTTTTACATTATTTTACATTTTTTTTTTTGTATTTGTAGGAAAAAATGTTAGAATTGCAAAAGCAACCAGTGCCAGAAGGTGGTCAAGCCTTGAAAGAGGCTGAAATATGTGTTCAAGTGTTAGGGTCAAGATCTGGATATATCAAGGGCTTAGGTCATGGCCCTCGACCACCCTCATCCTCATCGAAATCTACACATAAGTCACATCGAGAGATAGAATTGGAGAATGAGCTTAAAGCAACACGAGAGCTTTTACAAAGTCAAGAGACTCGAATCCAGCACCAGCAGTCCCAGATAGCTCAATTAGCTAGTTTTGTTAGTGAAATGCGCCAACACATGCATATTCCAGGATCAAGCTCAAGAAGTTCATCTCCTTCAGATGATACACCGCTTATAGATTCTTAGTCACACTTCATGGATGATGATTGACAATTTTCTCCATTAACACTTGTTTGGAGTTGTTTTGGACATTATCTTTCCTTGACATGTATATATGGTACTTTTGTTTACTGCATTATTTTTTTTTGGATGTTATCACATTTTGCAAATGTGTTATTTTTGTGGCCACATTTTGCACATGTGTTAGTTTTGTTATCGCATTTTGCACATGTGTTAGTTTGCTTGCTACATATCAATCTTTACTATTTTTATTTTTATTTTTTTATGTTATCACATTTTGCACTTGTGTTTTGTTTGCTACTTTCTTTTACTTTTAGAACTTATGACATTTTACAATGTGGATGTCAGTGCTTACTATTTATTTATTTATTTTGTATATGTGAATATACCAAAACTCTTTTGCATTCAATGGAATATTATCAATTATTTATTAAAGCTTTGTTGTCACATAATTTATTTATTCATTTGGAGTTTTTAATTATCAATTATGTAATAAATTAAGTTATAACAAAATTTAATTGTTTAATTAAGTTTTATAATTTAAATTTAAATTTAAATATTGGAATATATCAATTGAATATATTAAAATATGATGACAAAATTATTATAGACATATAGACAAAAGTTCATATGTTTAGAGCCATTTATTCATTTTTTTGTTAAAATATGACCTGAACTTCCAACGGGGAAATAAAGTTTTGTTTCAAAATCCATTTGGCAACAAAATTATAATTTTGGTCATTGTATGTGTCTAATTTGGCAACAATTTAATTGATTATCGAGAATTTTTAGCAACAAAATTTTGAACATTTAACAACAAATCTTTTCGTCAAAAAATATTATTGGAGACAACAAAAAAATTATGTCTCTATAAACTATTAGAGACGAAACATTAAATTTGTTGCAAAAACTTTTCGCGACGAGGATAAGGCGACGTTCATGAAACAAAAAAAAAAAATTGTCGCAAAAATGTTTTTGCGACAATATTAACTTTTTTGCGATAAAATAATTGTGTCGCTAATAATCATATATCTTGTAGTGCACGCTGCCTACTTTCGGATAAACTACATCATCATCATTCTCTTCATCCTATTTCTCCACGATATCCACACCCATCCCCAAGTCCTTCACCATATGCTCCGCATAACCGCCTAATCTAACCTCTCCATCATCCTTCTCCCGAACAACTCCATCTCATTCGACCATGCATGCACTACTGCTCTATATTGCGCCTCTATCTCCACTGCCAGCCTACACCATTATTCCTCCACTCTGTCAAAATGGCCCATTGCACCACCATCATAACCTCATCCTGACACCACCATGGATGGTCATCACCATTCTCCATCGTTCAAAGTTACTCATCGTTGTCATACCTGCTGCGCGCCAACGTTTTCCTTCACCACTCTCATCTTCACAACTCACCACTTCCTTTTCCTATCTTCATTCTCATCAACATCACAAAACCACTCATCTTCACCTTATGGCCACACGCAGCCATCCACAACATCTCACACCCGCTTCCATTCCCTCATAACCAATCACATAATTCCCATCATAGCATGTCATGATCTCATTCCATTGATTTAACATATAAATAAGAAAAAATAACACATGTCAATGACATCATTCAAATCATAATTGACCATATATTGACATTCGTTTGCATTTTGAATCCAACAAAACAAAGTCAAAGAACACTAACCTTGTCTGAAGAACGGTGCAGTCGGATGAAGATCCTTCCTCCTTTCAATGGTATGACTCCTTCGGAAAATCTCTCAATGATGCAGTTGCCTCTTCTCAATCGTCCTTCTTCCTTCCTCTGACCTTTTCTATCTCCCTGATCTTTTCTCCGTAACTCAGTCAAACCACTCTGCCCTGATTGAATCCCACCATTCTTTCAAAAATCTAGTGCATCTTCCTTTTCAAACCACCTTATTTCTTTTTTTTCTTTTTTTCTTGAACACAACCTCAGTTCCTGTCCACATACATGTTGCACCATTTCCTTTCACTTGCCAAAACCCAACCTTCTTAATCTTCTTCCCATAATCATCCTATTGACTCCACCAGCCACCTTCATCACGCTAATCTTCTTCCCATAATCATCCTTTCCTATAATCATCTTGTTGACTCCACCAACCACCTTCATCACGCTAATCTTTTTCCCATAATCATCCTTTCCCATAATCATCATTTTCAATAATCTTCTTTCCAATATGGAGTATGTAAAATTATGGGCAACAAAACTAAAAATAACAAATAGAAAAATAGAAAAAATAGGGGTTAGAATAAAAAATAAAAAAAAAAATGTAACTATTAATTAAAAATCCAAATTACATCATTTTAAAAGAAATTAAAAATATAGATCAGATGCATAACTAAAATGAATTATCAACTCAAGCAATTCCCTATCAAAATAAATTAATAAATAGATAAATAAAAACAAAATGAATATGATTATTAAGCTCAGGCAATTTTCTAAAAATAAGTAAATAAATGAATAAAACTAAAAAATAGAGAAAGATAAAAAATAAAAATAAAACAAAACAAAACAAAATCAAGCACATGCAAGCCATACGAGCTATGCAACCATGCAAGCCATGCAAACCATGCATCCATGCATCCATGCAAAAAATGATCTAAATGGGCCTAGGGTGCCTAAGTGGGCCTAAGGTGATGCCTAATGGGCCAAGTGTGCCTAAATGGACCTAGGGTGGTACCTAATGGACCAAGTGTATCTAAAGGGGCCTAAAGTGGTGCATAATGGGCCTAAGGAGTAGGCCTAAGGTGCTTAAGTGGGCCTAGGGTGGTGCATAATGGGCAAAGTGTGCCTAAACGGGCCTAGGATGTCTAAATGGGCCTAAGATGCCTAACTGGGCCTAAGGTGCCTAAGTGGGCCTAGGGTGGTGCCTAATGGGCCAAGTGTGCCTAAATGGGCCTAAAGTGCTTAAGTGGGCCTAGGGTGGTGCCTAATGGGCCAAGTGTATGTAAAGGGGCCTAAAGTGGGCCTAAGGTGTCTAAGTGGCCCTAGGGTGGTGCCTAATGGGCCAAGTGTGCCTAAACAAGCCTAATGTGCCTAAGTGGGTCTAGGGTGGTGCCTAGTGGGCCAAGTGTGCCTAAATGGGCCTAAGATGCCTGAATGGGCCTAGGATGCTTAAATGGGCCTAAGATGCCTAAGTGGCCTAGGATGCCTAAGTGGGCCTAGGGTGGTGCCTAATGGGCCAAGTATATTTAAAGGTGCCTAAGTGGGCCTAGGGTGGTGCCTAATGGGCCTAGTGTATCTAAATGGGCCTAAAGTGCCTAAATGGGCCTAGGATGGTGCCTAATGGGACAAGTGTATCTAAATGGGCCTAAAGTGGTGCCTAATGGGCCTAAGGTGCCTAAGTGGGCTTAGGGTGGTGCCTAATGGGCCAAGTGTGCCTAAATGGGCCTAGAGCGCCTAAGTGGGCCTATAAGTGAGCCTAAGTCTAAATTAGGGCTACCAAGAGTCACAATGGAGTTAGATAAATCCCTCGACCAAAGTCCTCAAGGTGGCTTAGAAAATATAGGCTACACGAGTAGTAATGGGCCACCAAGGAATTGTTGTAAAATACGGAACAAATAGCTAACAAGAGATGTGCTAGGAGGACAAAATGGGGGGTCTACATGAGTGTATGGTACTATATTTAAAATTATGGTGCTATAAACACGAGATGTTATTTTACACTATTATATATTGGGAGCACCTATTTCTATCAGCTTCCATCAACAATAACTTAATCCGTAAGGAATATATGATCAACTTACGATCTCACCCGTAGGTCAAATCAATTGTTAACTTCAACACAAGCTCAATATTATCTCAAGGTTGAGAGACAACGAAATGAAGTAGTTTGGTGAAATCATGACTACTTGATAGCCTTATGTCATGACTCATTGTAAGCCTTGTCCAATGTGTAACCATATACACTAGTGCACTCACCATAAGAAACTCATCCTGATGGCCAAGACAAGTCATCCCTCCAATTAGGTGGTAGTGTATTACAACCTTCACTACAAAAAAACAAGTTTATAGTCACAGCTAAATCCCATAATTAAACATAGAAAAAAACATGACTATAACATTTAAGTGTGAACAAAGTTGACTATGACAAAGTGTGACCATAGAGAGTGTAGATAAATCATATAGTTGCAATGATGTGTAAAAGTGAAACCGAAGGTGTGAAATTATAATCATGCCCATGTTTATTTCTAGACTAAAGGTAATATGTAGTTGCAACTACTAGTGCTCGCGAGTGTATGGTACTATATTTAAAATTATGGTGCTATAAACATGATATGTTATTTTACACTATTGTAAAGCTTGGTATGGTTGTGACTTCTCCTTGCCCACTACTGTAGGTTAAGTCTTTAATAATTTTTTATTAAAATTTCCATTCATTGTAGAGATCCCACTACCTTCAACTTTATCTGGAACCTTGAAAAAGTGTAATTGCAAAACACTTTTTAAAATTCTTATGCAATAATGATAGCACATTTTAATATTATATATATATATATATATATATATATATATATATATATATATATATATATATTGATTGAAGTTATCACAAACTGCATATTTCATATCTAAAATTACATACATAAAAACTCAGTTGAAGCAACAAAATTTAAGATATAACTACAAATATCCAAATTACATTTTCTTCTCATTACAAGTAGAAAAGTTCATCATCCTACTTTAAAACAAAGAACTTCAACTTTAAATATATATATATATATATATATATATATATATATATATATATATATATATATATATATATATATATATATATATATTTCCTCTAATACAAGTTTGCGGCCAACTAAAATTGTTGATAAAAATGCTTAATTCATATATATGTTGCTAAAGTCTTTGAATTTTTCCAAATATCAATGATAATCACTTTTCCTATAACATCCGAACTCTGAAATTACTTTAAATATCAAGACACTCAAATGAAACAAACTACACCAAATTCATAAATAAAAAAATAGGCAAAAGAATCATATAAAAGTAAGGACTGAAATTGAAAATAATAATAAGATTATATTTTATTGAAGAATAGAACAAATAAAAATAAAAGTGTTTCCCAATAGTATGAGATGTACACCCTGGTTCCATCCATAGGACTAAATCAACATCAACATAGTGAGGCATCACTCCAATCTTTGCATAGTCTTCCTTATCATACTTGGTTAATCTACATATGAACATGGCTACCCCATGAATTAGGAAAATTTTCATGAATTTTAGCTATTGGGGAGTTTTCGAAATTTTACATGCTTGTCTCCCTTAGTTCGTCTACTTATGCCTACTATAAGGGGATAATCCATAATTACATTGTACCTAAGAGCTATTAAAAGAGAAAGAATGACCTTAAAGAAATAGGAGGAAGAAAAGAAAGAGAAAAAAAAAAGGCCTTTATATACTAGATGTTTGCCCATTCTCCTTTGGAAATTGAACCTACAAAGCAATTCCTAGATAATAATATTTTTATAGTTCAACAAAGATGGTAACAAAGACGACAAACTTACCTCTATGTAACCACTATCTCATGGACGAAAGTAGCTCTATTGAACTTGAGATCTACCTTATGAGATAGTTTATTTCAATCCACTAAAACCAATTGAATTAAGTCCATTAATATTAGCATATCAACTATTAGTGATATATTGGCTCTTGTTGAAAACTTGGACTAGTACCAACATTATATATTGAATCAAATATAGTATATGCGAGAGAGAACTCTAGCCACTACAAACGGATTCTTTCCATCTATCCCGATGATAACTAGTTCCCCAGTTCTTGGAGCTTTATGCATCTCGTAAATGAGTGAATTATATAAAATGCAAAAAAAAAAAAAAAAAAAAAACTTAATCATGGACAAGATATTTGCTTTATAAGAGATAAAATAAAAGGACCTTTGGATGGCTAGTGAAAGGTCGGTTCCAAGCTCCATTGAGATCCCACTCCTTCAAGGTCTTCAGAGTAAATATGCACTAAAAGAAATTTGACTTTTTGTTGAGGAATAGAGGCAACCACCACAACAAATATAAGCAATAATGGATTAACAGAAGATACACACAATGGTCCTCTTATTTGTGTAGTCTAGGCCATTATTGTGAAGACGGCCCTAGTGCCCAAGAGCCCCTACACATACAAGTTTTATGTCGTTTGAATTTTCTAAAAATCAAACCTAACCTAAAACATACTGAAAATTTCACTGAACATAAAATTATGAAAAAAAATCTCATAAATTAACATTGACTTTAAATTTTAGGAACAATACGAGACGTTTATTTCCAATTCGCAAAATATTTCTATCTCATATATGGTTGAATGAGCTTACCAAATAAATGACAATGAGAAGTTTGATGCTCAAGCCAAGCCTCCATGCTGACCAATGCTTCTCAATGGATATGGAATAGACCACTGACTCAATTGCTCCATTGACTCAAGAATAAGGTGAGAAAACCCTACTCATCTAAGCTTATTATGATTAAAAAAGTAAATAAAAATTAAATTAAATTAAATTCAAAAAAAGAAAATAAGAAAGTATTATGGGTTTAATAAATTGAAATTAATTTAAGCACTTTGAGATTGAAATCACTTGGATTATCATTGAAATTACTAGAGATAGACATGCAGCCAAAGCTAGCAAGATGCTTACTGCTTCATGAGTTGAGGACTATTGGGATGTTGGCATGTCATTGCCATGATGGTGTAGTGTGGACCTGCATTTTTCACGTACATCCCCACTCGACAGTGAGACTTATTTTCTTACTGAAAACTTATTTTTATAAAATTGGAATTGCCACTTATTTTTATTTATTTTTTTAAAAGGAAAATAAAATAAGAAATAAAACACTAAAAAAATTACTCCTAAGTTTAAGTCTGAAGATTAGGTTGCCTATTGAGAATGTAGCACAAAAGTAGCACCCCTCTAAGCCTTAAAAATAAGTCTCTACTAACTAAGTTGAGGTAAGCATGTCCATTGATCAATAAATCAAAGATACCAAGGATAGAAAAGATGATCTTATTTAAAGCCAAATAACATGTTATTCATATCCAAACAAACATACCCAAGAAATCAATCATATAAGAAAAGAAGATAAGTATACCTAAGCTGCAACCCAAAGCGCCTTCATGAAAACATTAATGTTAGTTCTACAAAGAATGCTACATATGATACACATTTCATTCAAGAAAACCAAGTGATAATCACACATTAGAAAGTTCACAAACAAGGTTTGCATATTTACATAATTAAAGAAGTGGAAGAGTGTAAGAAGTGTGTACCTAGATAACGTTCCTAACTTACAAAGCACTTTCATAATCTATAAGAGGTTAGAACAATTACAATCCCAAATAACTATGATAGTAAACCCTAATATACAAGGTATATGTACAGCTAGAAATGAATTTGTAAGAATTCAATAAGATCGAATTACAAGGTACTCAAAGATATACATTTCAGACAATCACAAAGCAAATCTTCATACATTATCAAAAATTAGTTTGTTGACTATAGGAATGGCAATTTCGCGGGTTTCCCGGGTCACCCGCCCCGACCCGCCCCTATTGGGACGGGTATAGGAACATGGCAATCGGGGATGGGCCGGGTTCAGGATTTTTTTTAAAACCCGAGTCGGGTTCGGGGCGGGGTCGGGTGTAGTTATAATTTGACCCGCCCCGCCCCGCCCCGAATATGAAGTTACTACTTTACCCCCCACTTATAAATATTAGCTTCCTCTCCTCATTTTAGGTCTTCTTCTCTCAGTTCTCGTTCCTGCCGACGCTAGGGTTTTTCCTCCCACTCAATGGAGAAATCCATCAGATAATCCATTCGAAAATCCATTTTCTCTCGATTCATCCTTGTTTATCCCATATTCACAAAGAAATCAAGAATCACAACTATTATCTTCACGAATCTACAAACCGGTAAGATTTTTTGTTGATTTTTTGGTTGAATGATGCTTTGATTTGGTGTTGTATTCCGTTTCTAATTCGGGAATGAGATACGAGATTTAGGTTTTTTCCATTTCCAGTTT
The DNA here is from genome assembly GCF_004353265.1 of Vitis riparia. Lineage (NCBI taxonomy): Eukaryota > Viridiplantae > Streptophyta > Magnoliopsida > Vitales > Vitaceae > Vitis > Vitis riparia. The sequence goes on along the minus strand of NC_048449.1, from coordinate 17,936,315 downwards.
CAGATTATTGAAGGATTTTTTTTTTTCTATTAGTTTTCGGGTTGCTATTTAGGGTTTTGAATCTGTTTCTTGTGAATCTTAATAGGGGCTAAGCAGATCTTGTCGTCAAATGCTTCCACTCCCTTCATATTGAGAAACGGATCTTATCGTCAAATTTTTCTAGATCTTCCCTTACACCAGGATTGGTTTGATGCAGTTTTTCTACGTTTTATTATTGTTAGATCTCTGTTTTTTCATGCATTTATATGGCTCTTTCCTCAAGTAAAATAAGCAAGAATGTGGAAATAATGACATCGAAGGTGTTGATTCAAGTAATGCATGCTATGGGGGAACTGCAGCTTTATTCAACTGTGTCAACTGGGTGGAGAGTAGTTCATGGGATGGATGCTATGGACTTGTTGTTTGCACAGACAGTGAGGTATGAACATCTACTTTAGACTATTTTGGACTACTATTCTGATAAAAAAAAAATAATTGGACTACTATGACTTTAAACTTGCTTTGTTTGTCTTTAAAATATTGGTTAATGCATAGTAATCATCTTTATTACTGAAAGCAAGGATGAAGGACTTGTATTTAAAAAATTCTATGATATTTAGAGCACAAAAATTTTCACATAACCTGACATCAGTATCGAGAAGTACAAGGTTACAGCAGTGGGGCTTTTGAGTCTTTTGGTGCATGTACTGGGTTGGGTTTAGTCTTATTTGTGCATCAAAATATATCTAGATCTAAATCTTCTTCATGTGTTATAAGCTAGCAATGTTCTATTCCTTACTGGAGGTTTCCTTTATCAGGTTTATGCAGAAGGACCAGCTAGGCCTACTGGAGGAGCAGCTGCTAGTGCTATGCTAGTAGGGCCTGATGCTCTTATTGCATTTGAAAGCAAATTGAGGGGAAGTCATATGTCACATGCATATGATTTTTACAAGCCTAATCTTGCTAGTGAATATCCGGTAATACTTCCTGCTCCCTTTTTTCCCTTTGTGTTGTTGTCAATTGTCTTGCATTGCCAACATTGACGTTTTTTGTAAGTTGTGAAGTATAGCATATTCTTTAATTTGTAATTGAGGTCTAAGAGAATGATAGAGGCCATTTGAATTTATAATATTATTAATGTGCATTTCAATTCATGGAATTTATTATTTGAAAATCAACATTGCCAATTTGATGCACTAGAAAAATATATAATTCATGAAGTTTATTGAAATTTATGGTATATTTGTCTCAATCACCATTATGTTTCAATATCTGATAATTTATTCTGCAAAGTGAGCCTTCTGCTTGAGAAGGTGTTTCTTGCGAGAAACTTTGATTACTCCATTCTAACTTGTTAAAATAAATATTGGAGTACAGTCAACATGCTGCCTTGAAGACATTTATATGAACCACTTTTACTTGGGTCACAGTCTCATAAGCATATGTTTTATCAAAGAATGTAGGATTTCTTGGCATAGCTTTTCCTAATCAATGATATATGCTTCACTTTTCTGCAAAAACAGTTCTGTAAAATAAAGGAACGGTTTTGTGAAATATATTTAAATGGAAGCATATATACATGCTATATACATGATTTTAGACAAAATCATATGGAATTTCTAAACTTTTCCACTAAATAGAGCTCTCTTTTCAAATATGGCATAAATTTTGTTTTCTTTCCATGTAGCTGTAAAAATTTTTGAGATTCAGTCCAAATTTATCTGAACATCATGCTGCTTCTTGGCATCCCTTGGGTCATATGATTGCTTTGTTTGGACCATAAATCCCCTTGGTTGATTTCCATGTTCTGTTTGGGCCTTAAATTCCATAGCGGTGTTTTTGTATGAGAGAAGATTCAGATGGACAGGGGATTTGAGCAGAAATTTGAATACCATGGATTATATCAGTTCTAAATTAGTGTAGTTGCTTATCATGATTGCCATGCCGGAAGGATAGTAGTAGTGCTGCAATTGGTGTTGGGTGGTTGTCGTCAGTCTTGACATTGGCATTGATGGCCTTGGCTATGTGATGGAAGTGAACAGATAGGTGGTTGTAATGGGGCTGGAGGCATCTAGGTGGAGGTGACAATAGAGTTGGTATTGGTGTGGCAAGCGGTGTGGTGGAAGTGATAGCAGTAGAGAAGGGGTGTGTTTCTGAGCATGGAGATGATTGTAGTTATGATAGCAATAATGATTGTGGTGGTGGAGTTTATTTCATATTCCTTTACTCATATTCTCAAGAAACTTTTCGAACTTATTTCCAGTTTAATGTATAAAAATTCCTGGAAGCTAAATTTATTTCACATATCAAAAAATTGGAGCTTAAATGTTTTTCAAAGGGTGAAATCTCACATTCTAAGACAATCTGAATCTTTGACAATGTTCTACATTATGTTATGAGTTAAGTATTATTTTTGTTTTGTTTGGTTTGTCTTGCTTTGTTGTCTGCCGTAGTTACTCATTAAAATCATCTGAGCTGCTGTAACACAGTTTTTGTGCTTCAGATCTTTTGAGTGTGTTCCCACCCACGTCAGTGCAATTAAGAAGGCCATTTGCAGTTCAACCTTGGGTTGATTCAGAGGAGAATATTGGGAACCTTCTCATGGTACGTCCAAAGGGAAGTTCTATTTCCCTTCTGCTTTGGCAGGGGAAACCATGTACTGGAAAATGAACTAAGCATGTATCTTAATATTGCATTCCTAGTGTATTTTCTGTATTTCTTTTCAAAAAATCCATGGTAGTTTGTCCTTTTTATAAAAAAATTGGACACTATATAGTTTTTTATACTTTTCTGTAAATTTTTCTGTGTCTTGCAGGTAATCTAGGAAAAAACCCTTCAACCTTGATGTTGCATTATTTTTCATCTCATTTAGCCTTCCAAATATGCCTATTTCTGTGAAACTACACATGCACTTTCCTGCTTACACCATCCTAGTATAACTATAATTTCTACAAACACATTAATGGTGCGGTCCCTTTCACTGTTGATGCTATCATGTATCACGCATTTATCTGTCTTGTTAGAAATTAAATTCCATAATTATTTCATTGGCTTATTGACATGTAATTTTGTCTTAAAACTTTAGTTGGAACTATAAATATAATGCTCTCTCTGCTATATATTCGTTGTCTCACTGTTATTTAGGTAAAAGTGTAATTTTGTCTAAAATCATGTATATAGCATGTCTGATCTTGAGGTTTAAGGACACTGTTTTTTCTCCAGGTCTGGAGATTTTTACAGAACTTGAGTTTTGTGAAAGCAATTTTCCATTGCTGATGCTGACTACTAATTCGTATTTCACTCTCCATATAATAGGTAGTTTATTTGGTGCCATGTTATTTTGCAATTTGGTATTTTCTTTTTGGTTTTTTTAATTGCATTCTGTAGTACTTGAAGCAGTAATTTATTTGATTTTTTCCTTGAATTGCTGCAGCTTGTACAGAAAAGTTTTGCTCGATTAGTGTTCAATGATGTTGTGAGAAATGCCAGGTTCTAATCGTTTCTTTATTTGGTCTGTTTTATTCTTTTAACTTCATTCTTTACAATTTTGTCCTAGGTGGTATGCCAAAAGATTTCTGCATCCTGACATTGTGGCGCCATATGACTATATATTTATCTGGGATGAAGATCTAGGAGTTGAGCATTTTAATGCAGAAGAGTGAGTGTTGGACATAAATATCTTTTTTATGGCATTTGTGTTTCAGTCTACCCAACTTATGTCATTTTCCAATTCCAGATATATAAGACTAGTGAGGAAATATGGCTTGGAGATTTCACAACCTAGTTTAGAACCTAATAAAGGGTTAACATGGCAGATGACAAAAAGAAGAGGTGATCGAGAAGTCCACAAGTAAGAATAAACATTAACACCAAAGTTCTCTTTCATTTGTTACTTATTATAGATTAATGGAATGACCTTTTCTCCTTGTTTTTCCCCCATTTTTCTACCAGAGAAACAGAGGAGAAACCGGGCTGGTGCCCTAACCCACATTTGCCTCCCTGTGCGGCATATGAAAAGCTTTGAGCAGTACTGTTGTTATTTTTTCTGTTCATTCCCACTCCTGCATGGTCTGACAATGGATTAGAAACAAAATTATTAGTTTTCATTTTCCAAATGTAGGTTTGTTGAGATCATGGCTCCTGTATTTTCTAGAGATGCATGGCGGTGTGTGTGGCATATGCTTCAGGTATATATATCCTCAAATTTAGAATTAGTAAGTTCTCAGTTGCTCCAGTTGACCTGTTACTATCAAGTTTAAGTGCCTTTCTGTGGGAATTGCAGAATGACCTGGTACATGGTTGGGGTCTTGACTTTGCTCTCAGAAGATGTATAGAGGTACTGACCTATGTCTGCCTACTTCTAATTCTCTTATATTATTTGTTTGTTAGCATGCATGATCATATTGGAACTTCCTCGTCTTTGAAACAGCCTGCCCATGAGAAAATTGGAGTTGTAGATTCTCAATGGATCGTTCATCAAACTGTTCCCTCGCTTGGGAACCAGGTAAATAATCTTCAGAAAAATTTTCTACTACATTTTTATTTATATAAACGTTTTGTAATGAAAAGATCTATGAAATAGAATACTGGAGTAACCGTTATGTTTTTATAGGGGCAAGCGGAGAATGGGAAGGCACCATGGCAAGGGGTTAGTTACACCTTTTTCTTCACAACATACTTGGTTTCCATTTTATAGCAGAGCTAACATTATGCTTACATACTCTTGTCTCCTGTTTTCCTTTCATGTGCTCACGTACCTTTAATTTTCTTTAGTGCTATCAAATTTTCAAATGCAAGAACCTTATACTGCATCTTACAAAAATGCTGGACATGATTTCTTTATTTTAAAATTTATTTTTTATTGGGTTTATAGTTGTTATTGTATTGCATTAATTGGTGATTCCAATAATTGTTTACGAGATATTTCTGTCTTTATTGGTTCCAAGTGAGGGAGAGGTGTAAAAAAGAGTGGACCATGTTTCGAGTTCGCATGACCAATGCCGAAAAAGCATATTACAAGGAGATGAGAATTAATCCTACCAATTCCACAGCTGACTAGGGGATGACCCTCACAGAAGCTGACCTGTATACAATCATAATTATCACTGTTCTTAGGGTTTATTTTATTTTATTTTATTTAATAATAGCGATCATTTTTTAGTATCCTAGAGGTTATCGATGAGAGAGTGCTTTGATCTTCCATGCTGCTAAAAGTGAATTGGGTACCCGGGTGGCAGGTGAAAGAGAAAAAAAGTCAATTATTCGTTTCTATCATCGTCTATTCATTTTTGTTCTCTCTTTCACACATTGATATGTAGACATTAAATGGGCATGAAAGTTCCTCCTTCATGGGCCATTATAAATGAAATATGAATCAAAGTTAATGCTAGCAATCCTGGGAATATGCAAATTCATCTCCTATACTATCCAAATTGATCTGACGGACATCTTCAAATCAACAAAAGATGAAAACTCCAGCCCAGCATAGCCCAGCCCAGCCCAGCCCAGCCCAGCCCAGCCCGCCCCGCCCCGCCCCGCCCCGCCCCGCCCCGCCACGCCAACACATACCCGGGTCGGGACGGGCCGGGGATGGGATTTAATTTTAACTTTATAACGGGGATGGGAATGCCCCGCCCCGCCCCGCCCCGGGTTTGGGACGGGTTTGGGAAATAACTAAATGTTTTGGGACGGGAATGGGATAGGGGTGACCCGTCCCAAACCCGCCCGTTGCCATTCCTAGTTGACTATCACATATGACTTATAGATAACTCATTATTAAAGTCAAACTAATGTACAAGAGAACAAAAATATCAAAATTAGGGACTAAGATAAGACATATAGTGAAAAGGGCAAATAGTAGCATTCACAAAAAAAAAAAAAAAAAAAAAAAAAAAAAAAAAATCCTAAATAAATATCTAGAAGTATTATTTCAACATGGAAAAAAATCATACAACATCCTTATTATGTTTACATTAAAAAACACAAGCTAAAACCAAGTCAAGATATGTAAAACAATACTAGATTAAATAACAAGATAAGCACTATACAAGAATTTCATAATACAATCAAAACAAGAAGGTTTTAAAAACAAATCCTAAAAAAAAAAAAAAAAAAAAAAAAAAAAAAAAAATTCTAAAATGTGAGTTTAATAACAAAAACTTTCAAGGAACATCTCCTACATGTCTAGTTTATCATCTTAGTGGCCAAACAATTTATTGAAGCCTCAATTAATTTCAATTTACAAAAATATCTCAAAAGGTTTAGAATTGGACATAATTCAATAACATGCATAAGTCAATTTTTTTAACCAACCTACAAGTTCTATAAAATCATACAAAACATCATGCAACATATTTAGAATATCTAATTTACAAATAATAATAATAATAATAATAATAATAATAATAATGGCAAGTCTAGAAGGCATGTGGTTCAATTTTAAAAATAAACAAACTATCCCTTTATCAATATTGGGACAATGTAGTAGGTGCAACAAGGGAAAATTATATCTTTTAATTGAGAAAACATGCTTCAATATTTTGTGCATCTAAAATAAACTTTCAAGAAGTCTAGAATGAAGGAAAGATATCAAAATAAATTTACAAAGTCACCAAGTAATTTAAAAACACAAAAAAAGTTTGAGTGTCCAGAACTGGGTAAAAACTGAACACACTAAAAAATGAATTCATAACTTCCATTTGGAAAAAGCTTTAACTCAAACAAGATTCTAAAATCAAGTTTAGAAAGTCTAACATATCATACAATCATGGGAAAAATTTTAGGAACTTCTTAGGTTAGTTAAATCAATTTTTTATTTTAGATGCACTACAAATACAACAAGCTAATAATAAAAGGTTTTTTTGAAAAATAATTGTATGTAGGAGTCTCACCAAATCCCCTTTTGATATGCACAAACTTAGTCTATGTATTCCTAAGCTAGCATGAGAATTGATAAACTCACCAAAGCCAAGAATTATCGCATCTATTTAGGACCACAAGTTTGGGTTCATATTCCACTCAACATCATATTTTTATTGAAAACAAAAGGATGCAAATTGAATGAGATATAGTTGCATATTTTTGAAAAATCCATTTTGACTCCAAGGGTCCTAAATTCATTTTTGAAATGGATTTTCAACGGGAATCTTTTGAGAAAAAAGTTTCTTTTTAAATGAGAAAAGTTGCATTTTAAACCATAAAAGACAAGGATAAAAAAACCAAGTAAATCAAGAGAAACTAAAATCACAAAGGGAAATTTTTTACAATTAACAAAACTGATGTGGTGAGAGTAGAAGCCAATCTTCCTTATTTTCTAAGGGTCTTTGAAAATCAAGTTTGATCAACAAAGCAACAAAATAGTAATTTTTAATTCAACCAAACTAACATGATATCAACCAAGAATTAACAACTAGGATTCTATAAGTACATAGACTAAGATAATATCAATTAAGAATTAACATTAATGATTTTAAAACACAAGCTAATAATGTGAGATCGACCAAATTAATAAACTAAAATTCTAAGAAATACCTAAACTAATGCAGGAACAATAAAAAACTAAAGCAATCAATTTTAAAACATGAGAAAAATAATATTGGATCAAGTTAACAAACTAAAGGCATGAATATGGTAACGTGTGATCAACTAAACTAATCAACTAGAATTCTATGAAAAAATATCATAAACTAAAATAAGATGAATCAAAACTAAAGTCAACTATTTTAAAGCATGAATGAAATAATATGGGATCAATTCAACTCACTCACTAAGATTCTAAAAAAAAAAAAAAACTAAAATAGGATGAGTCAAGAATGAATACTAACAATTTTAAAACATGAGCAAAGTAACATAGGATCAATAAATTAATTAACTAAAATTCTAAAAAAACATGTGAACTAAAATAGGATCAATCCAAAAATGAAAACAAACCTAAAACATGGATATAATAACATGAGATCATTTAAACGAGAAGCCTAAAATTCTAAAAAACACATTAACTAAAATATGATCCGTGAAGAATTAAAATTAAACAACCTTAAAACATGAGTAAAAAGACTTAGGATCAATTAAACTAATTTACTAAAATTTTGAAAAACTCAAAACTAATGTAGGATCAATCAAAAATTAAAATTAACAAACTTGAAACCTAAACGAAGTAACATGGGATCAATTAGATCAACTGACTACAATTATGGAAATTATAAACTAAAATAAGATGAGTCATGAATTTAAATTAACAAACTTAGAAATGTGAAGATAATAACATGAGATCAACTAAATCAATTAACTAAAATTCCAAAAACACACAAAACAAATATTGATGAATCACAACTTAAAAATAATAGACTCAAAGCATGAAATTAATAACATGGAATCAATTAAATTAATAAACCAAAATCCTAAAACACCTAAACTAAATAAGGTGAATCAAAACTAAGATTTATAATTTAAAAATTAAAATATCATAACATGGAATCAATCAAACTAATTAAAGAAAATTATAAAAACTTTTTGAACTATCTAAAATGAATCAAACTTGATTAAAACAATTAATCTAGTGAACTAAAACTTTTTTTTAAAAAAAAAAAATCTAAACTAATTAAAATGAATTAAAATAAAAATCACAAGTTTCAAAATAAAAACTTTATTGCATAGAAGCCAATTTACTAAGATTATAAGGAACATTCTGTTAGTACATTGGTCTTTTTTTGCATATTGGCAATTTTGTTCCTTTTAATTTTGGTCATAAAAGTCCTTTTACATAGTGACTTGCTCTCCATTGAAGATCAAGGTTGTTGGTCGTCCAATTAGGAAGTTACAGGTACGTCTAAAAAGGTTTGTCTTGTGACAAGTTAGGCTCCTATGAGAAATAGAGATAATCGATTTTGTTTTCGAACTTAAAATGTTTTAAATTAATGTTTTGAAAAAGAGCAGGACCTCTCAAACGGCCTAAAGCGCTCAAGCACTAAAGACCACTCAAGCGATCCTTCAGATGGCTCAATCAATCATGCTGATTTTGCTGAAATTTTTTCATGCAAATTTGATTTAGAACCCTTTCAAAACCAAAATTAGTTGTTTGCCTATAAATACTTCATTATAACCCCTTTGAGGATAGGAGATTTTATTTTCTTTAGAGAGGATTTCTTTGGGAAAAAAAAGCCTAACGAGCCACAACATTCATGATCTCTCATTCAAGGATTCAATCTTTAAATCTTTGGTTGAAGACCTTCATTCCATCAGCAAGGCTAAAGTGTATTCACTAGAGCAATCAGAGTTTGTTGCGTCGTGGACATGTGTCAAGTTATAGGTATTGGAGAGTAAGTCTTTAAGGTAAAGTAGTTAGGTAAATCTATATAACTTGATCTCATATAGTGGATTTAGATTAATGATTTTAGATCTCGTGGTTTTTTATCTCCATAGTTAATGTGGGGGTTTTCCACATAAAAATTCTTATGCTTCATTGCTTATATTCTTGATTATCTTGCTTGTATTACCTATCTTTAATTGAATTGATAATCTCTAACTACTAGTAGGGAAGAAGTTGATAATACATATAAATCTTTATTTTAATTTTTATATACACCCATCCACCTCTCTCCGGGTGCTACCCTACCAGACTTCGAGGCTTTTTCACACTCAAACTAAATGAAGGGGATCAAACCAAATGAAAATGTGAACTATAACACAAAGGATCAATTAAACTAATGATTTAAACTAAACTAAAACAAAAATTAAAAAAAAAAAAAAGAATTCACCTTCTAGAATGCCTACGTGAAAATCAAAGTGATGGTTGTCTTGGAAGCAAACTGTGCATGCTCCACTCAACGTGCGCAAACTATCTGTCTTTGAGAACCTTTTGTCGCGGCTTAATGAACCTGAATTGCAACCTGTATATAAAGTGAATGTGGTTGTGGACTGTTTGCAAAGATCCCCCAAAGTGGCCTGTTTTCAGTGCGTGTCTTCTTGGAGAATAACCACCAACTGTGTGGGCTGTGGATTTTCAACTTATGGTACCGCCCTTCCCTTCAGAATGTGTGCCTTTCCTTCCACTGATGGAGCGACCTGGTGCTTTTTCATCCCCTTGCTAAATGGCAGCCCCTTTCCATGGAACCGGGTGCATGGAGAGAACAAAAGGTGCCATGGGGATTCTCTCCATTGAAAAAAATCTGCAGCCCTTTCCAAGTCTCAAAGTCGCAACCCCTTTTCTTTTCCAAACTGATGTCCTCCTCTTTCAAAAGAAAGAATCCCTTTTCTTTTTAGAAAGTGGCCCCCATCATCCTATGCGTGTTGTCAGTTTCTTTTTTAAAAGAAATCTATGCATCACTTTCCTCATCTATCATAAGGTAGCCTGCACTTTTTTGAGTAAAGAAACCTTTATGTGCGCTGCATGAATATCTCTTTTCCTTTTGCGTAGACTGTGCATCTTGCAGAAGATCGATGGGTGTATGTTGTCCACATACGGGCTGCAAGCTGCGGGCTGTATCTCTTCAACCTAAAAGGGATCTCCAAAGTGTCTTGATCTCCATCCTATTATGAGAGCAGATGTGTACGCCAAGGGATCTTCTCCAATGTGAGCATTCAAATCTCGTGCAAAATTAAAATAAAGTTTTAAAATCAGTAAAAGCCCTGAAATTTTAAATTAAAACAAATTAAAGGTTAATCATATCCATATCTAAGATCAAGCATCAATTCAAGCAATTAAAAGTCATAACATTAGTCTCACCTAAATTTTCTAAAATAAACATATAAATAAATGAAACAAACAAAAATATAAGAAATTAAACACATGCAATCAAAATCCAAATATTAATCTTAATGCAATAGAGAATAAGAAAATTGACATGTTGAACTCACACAACTAAAGATCTGTACTCACCCCATGCATTCAAATCCGAAATCAAGTCAAGAACTCACCTAAACCTAAAACCTAGCAATGAAATTCAAGAAAACAAAGCTAAGTGAACTAGGCCTAGTGAAGTGTAAGTGATCCTATAAAAGATAACCATGTGTCCTAAGTGGAAAATATCTAAGTGACCTATCCTAGAAAGGTGTTTAAGTGAAACCTAAACTAAGCTCGAAGAGTGGTCAAGGTTAGTGTGAGGGTCCAAATGAGCCCTACACAAAAGGTCCCTAAAGGTGGCTTAGAAACATTAGGTCATATGACTATCACTAGGCTACCAAATGATGACTATAAGTTAAAAGATAAGCATAAGAAAGTACCTAATATCACATGTCCTAAGAGGATAAAATGAAGGATCTACACGTAGCAAGTTAATATTTGTGGACCATAGGTTGAGCTCCAACCCTTTGTAAAATGAAATAATCATTGCCCTGCCTATGCTCAATGTTGTGCCCAATACTTTGGCTTGGCCAGGTTTTCTTCCAACGCCTAACTTTTAAAGGAAAAAATATTAGAAGGTAGGAGGTACGAAAATTACTTCAAGATAAGGGCTAGGATAAATGTAATAGCAGGAATGATGTTAGTCATAGCTACTACAAAAATTGTAGATGTGAAAGTGAATCTCCTAGCGTACAAATTATGGCCCAATGCTTCTCTGAAATGAAAACTCTTGATAAAATATACGCAAATGGCCTAAGCAAGATGAAAAAGGAAAAAATTGTTGTGCAATAACTAAATAAAAGAAAAAAAAACACTCTATCTGTTTGGTGCTTATGAGAAATAAGAAAAGAAAAATAAATACTCTTATGTGAAAGCAATGTTTTTAGAACTTAATATATCATTGAGTCATAAAAGGTTTACAAAGAGAGAAAAATTTATTGAAGAGAACTTTGTTCTTTGTTTCCATAAAAGGGGGAATCGAAAAGCATATATTTGGGGTTGGAGACAGATTGCACATTAACCTAATTCCAACTCACCAAGGATAACAGAAGAAAAAAAAAACTTCTCTAACTAATTTATTCCTTGTTTATTTATTTACAAAAATGACCTCAACTTTAATACTCCCCCTCAAGCTAGAGTGTGTATATTTTGAACACTCATCTTGCTTAGTAGAAGAGAGAACTGAGTTGGAAATAGGGGCTTTGTCAACAAGTTTGCTATTTGGTTTCGTGAAGCAACGTGCATAGTCTTCGATGTTCCTTTTTGAATTTTCTCTCATATCAAATGGCAATCGATCTCGATATGCTTGGTTCTTTCATGAAAAACTTGATTAGCTGCAATGTGTAGGGCAGCTTCATTGTCACAAAACAATATTGTAAGTCCATCATGATTTACACCAAGATCCTTGAGAAGAGAAAGCAACCACACTATCTCACAAGTTGCATTTGCCATTGAACAATACTCGGCTTCAACTAAAGATCTCGACACTATGTGTTGTTTCTTAGATTTCCAAGAAACCAATGAGTCTCCAAGCAACACAATAACCACTAATTGATTTTCTACTGTCAAGACAAATACCCCAATCAGCATCTACAAAAGCCTTTAGCTGCAATGAAGTTGAAGCAGGATAAAAAAGACCTTGGCTAACTGCGTTCTTTATCTATTACAAAACATGAACAATAGATTGTAAATGCAATACCCTAGGTTTAGCCAAAAATTGGCTCAAGCAATTCACTGCATAACATAGGTCTGGTCGAATGATTGTCAAGTACAATAACTTTCCAATTATACACCTGTATTACAAAGGATCATCAAGAAGTTCTCCATCATCTTGAGCAAGTTTAATGTTTACATCCATAGGAGTTTTGCAAGCCTTACACGATGCCTTGTTTCTAACAGGAGTTGTAAAGCATATTGGGGTTGACAAATAGAAATTCCTTTAGAAATTACTTCAACCTGCTCAAGACTATTACTTCCCATAATGATGTCATCAACATACAACAAAAGTGCAATGAAGCTTTGTCCTTCAGCCTTAGTAAAAAAAGAGTAATCTACATGAGATTATTTGAAACTAATTTCAAGGAAAGCTGTAGAAAATTTTGAAAACCACTAACGCAAGGCTTGCTTTAACCCATAGATAGATTTATGCAGTCTACACACAATGTTTTCAAGTAGAGAAATCTCTCTCTCATGGATATATCCTAGTGGAGTTCCATATACACTTCCTCTTGCAAATCACCGTGCAAGAAAGCATTATTTACATCTAGTTGTGTCAAATTCTAGCCATAAACAACAGACAAAGAGAGGAGAACCTTAACTGTTACTAACTTTGCAACAAGAGAAAAAGTGTCCAAGTAGTCAATACCTTCCTATTGTGTATACCCTTTGGCCACTAAGTGGGCTTTGTAATGCTTTAAACTACCATCTGACCGATACTTAATATGATACACCCATTTGCAGCCAATAGGGCACTTACCGACTAGAAAAGTAGTCAATGTCCATGTCCCATTACTTTCAAGAGCTTTCAGCTCTACTATCATAGCTTCATTCCATTTAGAAACCTTAGCAACTTGTGAATAAGTGGTTGGTTTAGAATGAGACGAAATGGCACAAACAAAGGCTTTGTGGTTGGAGGAAAGAAGATTATAACTAAGAACATGGGAAAGTGGATGAGCTATGGAAACATTATTATGGGACACAGAGTAGCAACGGAAATCCTTTAAGTAGGAAGGAGGTTTAATAACTCGAGAGGGCCAAGAAGACCAAGATTTTGTGAAGATGGAGCAATCATAGTAGTGGTGGAATTAGCATTTACATCAACAAAATAAGAAAGAGGAGTGACATTTGGTATATGACATGGTAACACTCGATCAAAAAAAAAAAAAAAAGTCAGAAGATTCGGCAACTTGTGGAATAAATGGGAAGGGAAAGAAAGTCTCATGAAACACAACATCTTGTGATATGAAAAACAATATTGGTACTAAGGTTTAACAGTTTGTATCCCTTATACCCAAGTGGATACTCAAGAAAAACAACAAGTAAAGCTCTTGGAGAAAATTTTGTTTGATGATGCTTAAGAGAAGAGGCATAACATAAGCAACCAAAGACCTTTAAGTGACTATATGATGGTTTCTTATTTTATAAGAGTTCAAAAAGGGTTTTGTTAGAAAGAATTGGAGATGGTAATCGATTAATTAAGTATGCAACAGTTAATTAAGACACAATCCCCTCAATATCCTAAAGGCACATTTGATTGAAAATGCCAAGTTCTCGCAATGTTTAACAAATGTTGGTGCTTGCATTCTACCACAGAGTTTTGTTGTGGTGTGTCCACACAAGAATGAAAAGAATTAATGCCTTTGGAACCAAAGAAATCTGTAAAGGCTAATTCAGGGGAATTATTAGTTCTCATGGCACTACAAGAAATAGGATTTTTGGTGACGGTTACCAAATCTTATATATCCGTGACCAAAACCTATTGTCACGGTCTTATGAAACCGTGACCGAGCGTCACAATACCAGGCGTAGCTAAAAGTATTGGTCACGGTTTTCTAAGTGATCGTGACCATAAGGATTTCTTTTTTTGTGACGGCCAGCCAAAAACTGTGACCAAAAGTTAAGAATACTTTGCTATTTATTAAGTTGATTTAGTCACGGTCAGGTAATAAACCGTGACTAAATGTATGTCTATAGTCACGGTTAATAAAAATGACCGTGACTAAATGTAATCTTATGGTCACCGTCAATGCCTTAACCATGACTAAATGTAATCTTATGGTCACAATCAATGCCTTAACCGTGACTAAATGTAATCTTATGGTCACGGTCAAATGTCCTAACCGTGACTAAATGTAATCTTATGGTCACGGTCAATGCCCTAACCGTGACTGAATGTAATCTTATGTCACGGTCAATGCCCCTAACCGTGACTAAATGTAGTCGTATGGTCACGGTCAATGCCCCTAACCGTGACTAAATATAGGTATATGGTCACGATAATTAAGTGACCGTGACTAATTATTAGGTCTATTAATCAATGGATGGGCCCTACCCCAAATTTTGGTGACGGTTCATTATTGATCGTGACTAAAAGCACACTTATAGTCACAATTTTTTAGTGGTCGTGACTAAAATTTATTATATTTGGAAAATGATTTTTTATAAATTCAAATTTCCCAAACCTGTTACAAACCCAAACAAACCCATTTTAGACCTGTATATGCAATTAAGCAATTAAAACAATTTCAATATATTACAATCAATTATCCCAAGCTAGTTAAAAACTTATATATCAATACAAGTCATTAAATAAATAAAAAAAACATAATATAACAAAAAAAAAAAAAGCAAACCAAACAAACAAATAACAAAGAGATTCAAATTTAGTTTCACATTCTAACATAATATAACAAATCAACCAAACATTACATAATAGTCATAGAAAGCAAAAAAAAAAAAAGTTAGGAGAATCTATCATATAAATAAGTAGCATAATTTTCAAAAAAGTTAAGAGAATCTATCATATAAAGATGTAGCAAAATCTTCAAATTTCTACTGTTTTTGCTAAAATTGTTGCATCATTTGTTCTTGAATTTGTGCTTGCATTTGTGCTTGCATTTTTCTTTGCATTTCCATCATTTTTTCTTCAAACTCTTCTTTCACTTCTTCTCATGTCTTCATTTGAACTTCTATCAACCTTTCTTCAAATGTTTCTTTCACATGTGAGAGTTCCTCTTTCACATTTGAGAGTTCTTTAGTTGCAGTTGTAAACTTTTGTTTTGGAGCTATTAGCATCTCTTGGGCGTTTTCAATTTGTGTTGAAAGAATAACTCTAATCGCCTTCTACTAGTAGAACCAAAGATTGAGGTAGGAGTAGGACCAAATCCATACCCTTAAACACGACCATGCCTCTCTAGACCCATGACTTAAGTATATATCTCATCTACATATGTAAATGCTACAGATGTAGATGCTCTAGATGATGCAGAAGTAGAAGAAGATGTCCCCTTAGGTTGGGATAGTAATTGCTGAAATTGATCCTAGAATTATAAAAAAAAAATTAAAAATTGTTAGACTTTTAAAATAATTTAGTATGTGGCTATGATTGAAATACAAGTATATAAAATTTATTTACTTCATTACCATAATCTCCTTAGAATGATCATCAACAGGCGTCCCATCTTTTCTTGTGTGTGTCAAGTCAAACATCTCAATTCTATTGGGCTCACTTCGATCCTCCTTCTTTTGTGCTTATTCTTACAAGTAAAGCAATAGAGTTATTTATGATGAATTATTTATGTACAAACAAATCATATTAATAATAAATTTTCAACCTGTTCATATCGAATTTGAGCATAAATTTTTTATCCCGATGTATGCTTTATCACTTGCTTTGCCCTATTTGCCTTGTTTTTGTTTGAGATATCCTACATCAATTAAAAAATAGCAAGTCACCTATATAGATAATAGAAACATAATAAAAGTTATATACATGAAGTATTAGGTTAAATATAACTAATAAATATCATTTTATGTGAATATAAGTATCATAAGATACATTATCAAGAAAAGATCATTATCTTTACCTTGGCCTCAGGTGTACCCCAAAAGTGGATGAGCCACCTCCAATCATCATCTGATAAGTGTGGAGGTCGATGGCATAATCTCTTCTCATTTGTATTATAAGGGTTATAATACTTGGCCTTCATTTTATTTCTATAGCTTCTAAACAAATTTCCACAACATTGAAGAATGTAGCTCTTACATGTTTCTTCTAGTTCATATTTTTCCTGTATTGCATTAAAATCTCATATATAAATAAGAGGTATCATTTTTAAACAATAACATTACAATTTAGATTGAATAGTAACTAGCATATACCAATACTAAGGCCCAAATCTTTTCCTTCACATCTTCACTAACATGATTCCAATCTTGAACTTGGATGGGTACATTGTATTGAGATCGCACCAATGTTCCCATATAGCTTGACAATCTTTCCCCTTTTCCATCATAAACAACTTGCCCTCTGGTATTGAATCGTGTAGTTTTTTTTTCCCCGGGTTTCATACTAAGTAAATCTAAGTTACGCGTTAGGCCACATGTCCTCTTTTTGCTAGAGGATGAACCTATTAAGAGTAATAATAAAAAGAAACATAATGCATTTAAATAATATATGATAAAGATATTAGTTTTATATTTAAATAATATAAGATGGTAATGAGATAAAAATGAATGTTTTTATGGTTATAGGAATAAAGAAAAATAAAATAAAAAAGATTTCAATTACTTAATCAATAGTAATCCTAATTTAATTCCAATTAATATAAATCTTTCTTGAATATACCATAAAAATATTTAAGTAGTAAATAAATACATGGGTAGACAGTCTTATCATGAGGTGTACCTATATATTAATTTTATATTTAAATATTATAGAATATAATTTTATATTTAATTAATTTTGCATTTAAATAATATATGATAAAGATATTAGTTTTTTATTTAAATAATATAAGATGGTAATGAGATAAAAATGAATGTTTTTATGGCTATAGGAATAAAGAAAAATAAAATAAAAAAGATTTCAATTACTTAATCAATAGTAATCCTAATTTAATTTCAATTAATATTAATCTTATTTATATCTTTCCTTTCTTGAATATACCATAAAAATATTTAAGTAGTAAATAAATACATGGGTAGAAAGTCTTACTTTGGGATACATCCAGTCATGAGGTGTACCCATATATTAATTTTATATTTAAATATTATAGAATATAATTTTATATTTAATTAATTTTGCATTTAAATAATATATGATAAAAATATTAGTTTTATATTTAAATAATATAAGATGGTAATAAGATAAAAATGAATGTTTTATGGTTATAGGAATAAAGAAAAATAAAATAAAAAAGATTTCAATTACTAAATCAATAGTAATCCTAATTTAATTCCAATTAATATTAATATTATTTATATCTTTCCTTTCTTGAATATACCATAAAAAGATTTAAGTAGTAATTTGGGATAGATATTAATTTTATATTTAAGAAATATAGGATATACTGTAGAGAATAGAGATACACAAACATATTTTATATTTAAGTAGTAATCTTCATGAGCTTTACACAAACAAAAAACTTAGATGTTTACATCATTTGGAAGCCCCACTCCGCCTCTCTCTCAGCCCTCAGCCGACACAAACCTTTCTTATAATTATTGTTCATAGTCATAGCTACCAAGAATTCCAAGTTAGGAAGAAAAAAAAAATCATAAATACAGCAAAAAGAACTTCCACTACATGCTGCAGCAGGGGTACCAAAGTAGGGAAATTAAGAAGTAAACCATGCCCAATCAATTGCTGGGAAATATTATATGGATATCAAATTAGGGAAGCTATTAAGTGTGGTTTTTGTAGTGTTAAATCAGAGAGAAATTTAATTATATTATGAATTTCAAATTTAATAAATCTAAGAACAGTGAATTACTCTAATAGAATTTAATGTATAAAAACATTTCAAACACTCACAACATATATCATTTTCAATTTTTCCAAAAGCACCAAAACCCTATAACAATGAAAATAAACCCAATAACAATGCAAATAACCCAATAACAATGGAATCTCAAACCTAATCATAAACATTTCCAAAATACCAACTAACAAAACCCAAAAAAAAAAAAAATTCCCAAAACTCACCAAAACCTAGAGAGATGATTTTCATAGGAGTTTCTTGGAGGTGGCTTCAGCTTTACTGACCATAGCTTCCATGGGGCTTCTTCGGCATGACTTCCATAAGCTTTTTCCGAAAATAGCTTCCTCCAAGCAATGGGGGTTGTGGGTAGGTTTTGTGGGTTTTATGGCCGTGGGTTTTGGAGAGAAAGAGAAAATGGGTTGGCATGAGAGAGAAAGAAAGGCTTTATATTCAATTAGGAAAGTGATGTGGCCGTGGGTTATACCCACATGGTTAAAAGAAAGACATTTTTCAATTAGAAAAAAATGTCTCATGGATTTTTTTTATTGTTATTGTTATACCCAAAAAAAATTAATTTAATTTTATTGTTATACCCTAAAATTTTTTTGTTGTTATTGTTATTGTTCTTTGTTCAAAACTATTAATCTTGAAAGTTTTTCAAGTTTTAAAATTATCAAGTTTTTAAAATTTACAATTATTTTAAAATTTTAAATTTACAATTATTTTTAAAATTTAAAATTTAAAATTATTTTAAAATTTTAAATTAATTTTGAAAGTTTAATGTTTTACTCAAAGTGTTATTTTAAAATTTTTATTAAGTTTTATCAAGTTTTTTAAGTTTTAAAATTATCAAGTTTAAAATTTAAAAATTTTATATAAATAAAAAGAATAATTAAAAATAAAATATAACATATAAAAGTTATTTTTTAAAACATATTTAAAAACATAAAAAATATATATTAAGAATATTTTAGGTTTCTAAATCAACTTTTATTTTAAAATACATCGGCAAACAAATTTTTAAAAATGTTTTAAAAAACTGTTTTTTGTATAATTGTTTATGAAAATGTCAAAATACTTCACAAATAAACCAATTCGAGTCCCCTCAGGGCCATTGGAGGTTTACCCGGTCGTTAACTTCAGGGTCCCATGGGATTAGTCGAGATGCGCTTAAGCTGGTCCGGACATCCACGATTATAAAAATAAATAAATAAATAAATAAAAATAAAAATAAATAAATAAAAAATACTTCACAAATAAAACTATAATTTATTGGTATTTTTGTGGGTCATAGGTGCTAGGAAATATTACATGTGCATCCTACTCCTACTTTGTCTTCATTATTTTCAGTCACGTGTCCCTTTATATCTTATACCAATCTATTATTATTTTATCATATGGTATCATTTTTCATATTTGATGATATTAATTTCTACCTTGTCCCATATGCTTGTAGCTTAATTTCATCATACATTTGGACAACAAAATTTCAGACTTTCATTCGGTACTAAATATAATAAACATAAATAGAGAATGGTGCATTTAAGAATATTTTTCCATGAATTTTAACTTTATAAATTTGTTAATTTTACAAATTTAAGAATTATAAAAGTTTAGAACTTTTATTTTTAATCATAAACAGAGAATGTTATTTTTGTAATTATAAATTGTTTCTGTATTGCAAAAATCATAAAGATTAAATAATATTTTATGATTGAAAATTAAATAAAACTATAAACAATTTTACTAGTAATTGTTCATAGTAAAATTTAGTTATCATGACTATTGATACTTTAAATATAATAAGAATTATTTATCATATATAAAATCAAAATTGTTTTTTAATTTGCTCACTCACTTGCATTTAAACTTTGTATCAAATAATATCAAATTGAACCATCATATTTTTAAACTAATATATTAAACTTTATTTTGCTTCTTATTAAAACATTAATCATAACAAGGAAATTAAATAATTTTAACTAAAGAAAAATAGGTAACACACTAATTTGTTTCTTAACTTAAAAAAAAAAAAATAGTACTATAATTTTAAACTTTTTATAATTAATAAGAACTATTATTATTACTATTAATAATAATTTCTATTTATGATATATATATATATATATATAAAAGATTTTCTAAAAAATTATAATAGGTAACCCAAAAATTGTTTAAAATAAATAATAGACTTTGGTCACGATTGTGTGAACCCCATGACCATAGGTTCAAAATATTTAAAAAAAAAACCTCTATGCATTGGTCACGGTCAAACGAAATTTGTGACAATAGGTTCTCATACAGTCACGGTCAATCAATGGTGTGACTAAAAGTCACAAAATATCTATTTAGTGACGGTTTCACAAAAATCTGTGACTAAAACATCTTTTCATTACACTTTTTGTCACGGATGATAAAATAACCGTGACTAAAGTTATTGGCGCCAAAATTTCCATCCAGAATTTTACAAATAGTCACGGTTTTAAATAAATCTGTGACTAAAATACCTCTTATTAATCATTTTGGTGACTGTTGATAAAATCACCGTGACTAAACATGTTTTTTTTTTTTTCCAAATTTGATTAACACATATAGTCACAGCCTTACCCTGGCCGTGACAAAATAATATCTTTGGTCACAATATTTGTGGCCATGACTAAAGATTCGTCATTAAAAATCTATTTTTTTGTAGTGTAGATTTAATTTTAGCACCAAATTGTGTGTTTATGAGAGTGTAAAAATCAAGAAAGATGGTCAAAACATCATATATTTGTTTCAACAAATAGATCCAAGTAAAACAAGTCTCATCATCCATAATCGTAAAAAAATAACGATGCCTTTCTATAGTTTATGGGGTAAAAGGACCCCATATGTGATGCACAAGATTGAAAGGTTGATTAGACAAAGAATTTGATGAAACAAATGGTAAACGCTTTTGTTTAGCAAGGGAACAAACATTGCAAAGCAAAGAATCACTAAAGATTTGTGAAAATTTAATTCATTCTTCAAAATTTGAAGTTTTACATCAGATGGATGACCCAAACGAAAGTTCCATAATTCCTTTTGAGTCAATATGAATTATTACAAACACTAGAGAAACAAGTAGTAGTTGAGAACAAATTGTTTGGATTCAAAATGCAGAGGTTGCCAACACGATTACCCATCCTAATCATCCTCCCTTGTGAGAGGTCTTGAAGAGTACAAGAACCAGAAGAAAAATTAATGGAAATTGAGTGTTGACGTGCAAGGGAACTAACAGAAAGTAGATTGAAACGAAAACTAGGAATGAACAAAACATTGGCAAGAACAATGGTATCAATTATTCGAATAGATCATATACATGCTATGCTAGCAGAATGACCATTTGGTAACGTAATAGAAGAATTTGAAATTGGTTTGGAACTAGTGAAAAAATCTAAAATATAACAAACATGATGCGGTGCTCTAGTATCCAACACTCATGAACAAGGTGAAATAGTTGAAGAGTTGTAGGTCAGAGAGAGAGAGAGAAAGATTACCACTGAAGCTTGACACGGATGGACCAAGTTGTGGAGTATCTGTCAAGGTTTGAGATCCAATTTGAAGTTGTGAGCTCAAGAGTGTAATGAGTTGTTTACACTGATCACTAGTTAGAGTGTTCAATGGTGAATCCTGTGGACATGACCCAAATCCATCGAGTACATTGGAGCTCATTTTATTTATTTAGACCTTTAGTGGATTCGATTTTTCTCTAGTTTTATAGCTCGGTGGCCGGGTATCTATGAAGCTTGTAAAATTTATCAACTGTGTCCTTGAATACCACAATGAGAGCATAAAGGTCTTTCTCATTTTGATTTTGAATTGAAGGAAGCTATAGCAATAGAAATGCCCGAATCACCCAAAATCTGAGAATCATTAGAGAGTGACAAACCTTGATTGACTGGACGTTGCCTTTCTTCTTGAACAACCAAGGTAAAAACTTTGGTGATTGGAGGCAAAGGGTTCATCATGAAAATCTAACCCCATTTGGAGGCATATGAGTCATTAAGACCCATTAAAAATTGAATAACACATTCCTTTTGTTGATACTCCATCCAAGGTTTCATCCTTCCATAATGACATACAAGAATAGGTTGAAATTCCTTCATCTCATCCCACAAAATCTTGTGCCTAGTGTAATAAGTGTTGACATCAAGTGCACCTTGATTCAGGGCCATAAGAGCCTTTATGACTTGGAAAATTTGTGGAGCATTGGTTTGATGAAACTGTTCTCCCAGGTCATTCCAGATCTCTGTAGTAGTAGAGATGTAGAGAAGACCATCAACTATCTCCCTAGCCACCAAGTTCAAGATCCATGAATTAACCATGCTATTGCATCGATTCCGAGCTCCATAAAGCAAATCATTAGCAGCTGTAGGTTGAGGAATGCTATCATCAATGAAGCCCATTTTGTTCTTGGCTATGAAAGCCAGTAGCGTCGCCCAACTCCATGTGTTGTGATTGGGGCCATGAAAAGGATGGGAAACCAAAATAAGCCTTGGATGGTCTCCATTATGGAGAAAGAAGGAACTGGAGAGATCTTCAATTGGAGAAGAGGTGGAGCTCATAACAACCCAATTATTATTTTGTCCTCCATGAGCCATCAGGAAGATTTAGAAACAAACAGAGAATAGTTGATGCAGAGAAGAACGCTTTGATACCATTTTACAAAAAGATAAAGAAATTTCAAATTTTGATGAGTACTCTGTTCTCTATTTCCAGAAAAAAAAAAAAAAAAAAAAAGGAGAACGACAAGCAAATATTTGGGGCTAGAGACAAATTGCACATTAACCTAATTCTAGCTCACCAAGTATTAATAGGCAAAAAAAAAAAGAAAAAAAAGAAAAAAAAACACTTCTCTAATTAATTTCCTCCTTTTTTATTTATTTACAAAAAGGTCCATAACTTTAATAAAAAGTCATTGGATCATTCTTTATTAGTTGGATTGCTGATTCAATAATGGTCAAATGATGGTGAAGTTACGATGATATCATAAATATATAATTTATATATTTTAAAATACATATAAATAATAAATATAATTAAAAATAAAAATAATATATATATATATATATATATGTATATATAACTTTTATATTTTTATCTTTACTACTAGTGGATTCAATCATGATAAGGATAAAACGTAAATGTATTAAAAATTTTAAGTTTATTAAATAGTATAAATTTGTAATATTTTAATTTGCTATGTCCTAGAATAAAATTAAAGTTATTTAATATGTTATACTATTCTATTATCTAAAAAATTAATTTTATTAAATAAATGTTTGTATTTATGCATTATTAAAAATGATAATATATGATATTATATTCAAAATAATATATGACCACAATAAAGCTAGGAGGTAGCATTCAGTCATGGAGAGAAGAAAAAACAATGTCTTTCATTTTTCAAAGAATCATTGGACTAGTGATTCAGGCGATTCTCTTCTTGTTGGAAGTCAAGGATGATCTAATAATTCAATTGAATCGATACTAAGATGGGTCAGCAGTTCAGATGGTTTTCTATCCTTTCAAAGCTTAGGACAGTCCAGTAACACAATCGGTCAATAGTTTGACCAAATAAGGCCCGAAAAAAACCTTGGAAGAAGATCATCAATGTCAATTTTGGTCTGAAATTATGTTACTTATTATCTCTTTGACAATATTAATTTATTGTATTTATAACAAATTGGCTTAGTATCTATAAAATAATAATATATATTATTTATTTATTTTTAATATTAAATAAATCTCAACAGCCACTCCTAAATTTTAAATATTTTTACTAGTTTTTTATTCATTTCAAAATTTTCAAAATTGTCTCATTTGAAAATATTATTTTAAATTTTTAAAATTCAAAAGTAATTATTTCAATTAAAATAAAAATTTATAATTTTAATTATTTTTTAATATTTAATATTTGAAATTTAAATTTTAAAATACATAAATGTGACTCTATTATTATGCAAGGTAGTAATTACAATTGACTATGCTTTTTTGGCAATTGACAGAGTATGACAAATACAAACATATTAATTAAATTATTGTAAATTATAAAGTATTACTTTATATAATATGAAATTTATATTATAACTGTATTAGTACTTTATAAAAGTATATTCTTTGGCATTGGCTTTGTATTGTTATGATAAATTAAAAAATGATTTTTAGTAAAAATTATTCATAGAATTAACTTACTATTGTTATGTGCAATGATGAACATTATTTAATTATGTGGGATGAATTATTTATCTTCAAGTACAAATACTTGAAGTGTTGGGTATTACATATATTATTAAAATAGTCAACCATAAAATAGATGCAAATTTACAATTTTCTTCCTTAATCATAGTTTATATTACTTTCATGATAATTTTCTTTCTTAAACTTTGTTACACACTTAAAATTATTCTCATTCCCACCCTATTCTCGATCATAGACTAAGAAGCCAAGGATGCAGAATCCTTGATAGATAAATTCCTATCCTTGATAGGAATCCTGATTAGTATTTTTAATCTAATAAATTTTTATTTAATTTTTAAAAATTATATATAAATATATATATATATATATATATATATATATATATATATATATATATATATAGCAAACTTTAAATATATAATATCAACTTTATTAATTAGCCATAGTCATGGTTAGTGCACTTGCCTAGGGATATAAACCAGGTTGGGTCAAGAAAGGCTCCCTCATCCCCTCTCCACTCGTAAAATTATTCTTATTCCTATCTCATTCCCTGTCATAGACTAAGAGAAGAAGGGACGGGGAATCCTAGATGGGGTATAAATTTCCATCCCTAATAGGAATCCTCATTAGTATTTTTAATCTGATAATTTTAAAATTTATACATATACACACACACAATAGGTCCTATCTTTGTCTCGTTCTTAGTTTAAGTTTTTAAAATTCTCCTTATCCTCATACTCCTAGTCTCCGCCTTGATGAGGTTTTTCATCATCCTTGCACGTGGTTTTTACACTTGACTACCTAGCTAACTTTCACGTGGGGTACACCTAGTTTGAAATAAAAATTATAGTGATAAAGACAAAATTAATTTTAAAAAGTAATTTTCATTGTTCCCACTATAAGAAAAAAAGCTTTCTTGATAGTTTTTCACCGTCAAGATAAGATATATATGTTAAGGTGGGTCAATATTCATATATGTCATTTATACCAATGTCAAGAAAAAGAAAGTAAAAGCTATCTTGACATATAATAAAGTTGTCTCTGTGTGTGTGAAGGTTGTCTCTATTTCTACCAATTATGAAATCTTATTAGGATGATATATGTCAAGATTTCTTCCACTTTTGCTAAGTTTTCTTATTCTTATGTCAAGGTTAGCTTACTCTTTGTCAAGATTAAATCCAAAATATGTGAAGGTTGGATGAAACAAATGTCAAAATTAATTTATCTTATGTCATGATAAAATATATGTTAATGTTGCTTTATCTTCTTTAAGGTTAAACTCATGTGTCAATGATGTCTTTTTGTCAAGGTTGAACTATTTATATGTCGAGGTTGGTTTATTTTATGTCATGGTTGCATATTGAATATATTGATAATTTAACATGTTACCAAAATAAATCTTTATCCAAATTGAACATATTATCAAATTGGATCCATAACCAAATCCAATATTTAACTTTCATATCCACAACACATCTTAAATTTTTTCAAGAAGATATAAAGCACACAAATATACAAAATATATATATATATACTTGAACCCAAGTATATAAAAAAGACCTAGCAACTATACATGAGAAAAGAGTACTCCATATATAATCTTATCCTCTCTTCAAATATATCCAAAAGTCTAATAGTGGTATGTGATTAAAAGAACCTATGCATACACCGAGCAAACATTGAAACATCAAACCTGCAGAAAAAATAAAAATAAAAAATTAAGATGAAGCCATAGAATAAAACCTTATGTAAATATATGAACTTTTATCTTACATCTATTTAACCCTAAAAAAAAGTTTCTAATATATATATATATATATATACACATAATCAAGAATATTGAGTTTTGAGATATACCCAATACTCTTAGTTTAGGTAGACACTTATAGAATTTATGAGATATATCATACTCATGAATTTTGAGATACAAGCAATACTCCATTTTAGAAGAACACTCATACAATCCATGAGATACGGGGAAAGTGTTGGGAGGCCTAGATATTTATGTTTCCCATGCTCGAATCAAGTTAAGAACATGCAAAAGCTTATTACAAGATAGAAATAAGATCATGTTTGATAACCAAAAAAATTTCTTCACAATTACTCTAGCTCATCTCATCTTGTTCAAGGAAGAATAGACCTTTTGATAGTAATTGGAATAGAATTAATTTCATATGCATATATAGTAACCTAGATGACCAAAAGGGGCTTTCATAAGCACTTCAGACAGTGATATCTTCTAGATAAGTTTTTATACAGCCATCCTAAACTTTACTCAACTTGCTAGTAAAACCAACCTCTAATAGATTGCCTAAATCTATGAACTAACTATGAACAAGTCATCTACTTGCAAGGAACCCATGACTTAGATTTTTCATGCAACTCTTAATATACCTAAGTCATGTACAATGCAAGAGATGTAGTCCAAAATACTGAAAAAGTACAATGCGTGGAATAAGAATAGATAAAAGTGAAACTAGAATATCATTAAATAAATAATGATTTTCAAAACTATTATATCATGTCATACTTTTAAGGGTTCTATCCTAATACATTCCCTATCCTAAGATTAAGTTAGGTTTCTCCCTAAGGCTCTAAATCCTCGTAACAAAAGTAAAAGATACAATTTTTAACAAAATGATCTAGATTGAAAGTGATTTATAAAACTTTACCATAGATTTGGATGTTCCCGAATCTAATATGCACGATAAAGATGAAGCCGAAAGTATTTGGAGATCTTGTACACCCAAGATCTTCCACCCAATAGCTCTTTTCAGGACATTAAGTCTTGTTTGTATGTTGAAAATTTTGTTCCTTTTAATGTTTAGCCATATAAGTCTTTTAAGATAGTAACTTAATCTCCTTTGAAGATCAAGGGTTTCTATTCATCCAACCGAGAAGTCATAGGTACATTTAAAAAAATTTGGTTTGTGGCAAGTTAGACTCTTATGAGGTATAAAGAGGAACGGTACTTTTTAAATCAACAAAAATTGATTTTTTTTTTATACAAATTAAATGAAACAAGGGATGCTTGAGCGGGTGACAGCACTTAGCATTGCTCAAAGCACTCAAACGGTGGTTAAGTGCACTTGAGCGCTCATGTATTTTCTGCCAAAAATTAGAGAATATTTTTTAGATTTTCATACAAATTAGATTTGGAAACCTATTCATACCAAACCTCTTTGAGTTATTTTCCTATAAATACATGTCCATAACCCCAAAAAGGTTAAAGATCTCAATTTCTTTAGAGAAGGTTTCATTAAGGAGAGAGCCTAATGAGCCACACCATTCCCGATCTCTCATTCAAAGGATTCAAGTTTTGAATCTTGGGTTGAAGACCTTCATCCCTTCAGCGAGGCTGAAATGTATTCACTAGAGCAATTGGATGTTGCTACGTTGCAAATGTAGATCAAGTTATAGGTGCTGAAAAGTAATTCTTGAAGGTAAAGTAGCTAGGTAAATTTTTGTAACTTGATCTCATATAAGGGATTTAGATTAGTGGTCTTAGACCTCGTGGTTTTTTTTATCTCCAGATTTAGTGTGGGGATTTTCCATGTAAAAATCATTGTACCTCATTGCATATTTTTTATTATCTTGATTGCATTGCCTATTATTGAATTTCCTTAGGATTTAGTTTCCTTGTTATAATTCATGATGTTTGATTATTTATTTTTGAAAGCATGTTAATTTCTTTAAGATTTTGTCTCCTTGTTAAAATTTATGATGTTTGATTATTTATCTTTGAGAGCTTGTTATTCTTTAGAAAAAGCTTTCTTAATTGATTTTGAATTAAGTCAAAATTTATGTTACTAAAAAACAAAAAATGAATTTTCTTCTTCATGTATGAGGCTCCTTGATCACAAATGAAAGGTAGTCAAAAAGGGGATCCAAATTAGTATTTCTTTTATTTTGAAATCCCTTTAAGTTAGAAATATAAAAATCCCTTTTTTGTGCCTATTGTTCAGGATTTCTTAATTCACTTGTTTCTTTTTGCTTCTTCTAAAATCATTGTTAAAGGAATTTAAATCATCTAAAGAATTTGGAAAAAAAAAATACATTCTAAGTTTAGGGCAAAGATCCCACTTTCTTTTAAAAAAAACATGCTACTCATTTCATCCAAGTTGCCTTTTAGCTTTCTAAAACTCTTTTATATTTTTATTTATTTTTTAACATAGGTTTGAACTTGAGCCCCTAAGCTAATGAGAATGTTCTTGGCCTTGATGAATTTCTAAGTATTCATTTGAGGTTGAGGATGCACAAGTTGAGCTTGTGTAGATTGAACAGGGACTTAATTGGAACCCCAACATTAAAAAATGTTTTCAAAAATCATTTTTGTTGCTAGTTTCAACCCAACTACTATCCCTTCAAAAGGAAAATTCATTTGGATTATTCTGAAGTGTTTTAATTTTTTTTTTTTTCAAAATTTGTATGATATTATTCACTTTTTGAAGTTGCTTCTAGAATGTTGTTTGAATCAAAAATCTTTTCTCAAAGCTGAGTTATGATATATTCTTTTAGCATGTTCTATTCTAGCTTGATTCTATACATCTAAGAGCATTTTGTAAAATTAAATTGCTTTTTGACTTTTTAATTTAAATGAATATTTTTTTCCAAATTCTCTCAAATTGAATTTTGACATATAAAATATTGAAATATATGTTTTCTACAAGAAGATATGATTTTTCAAATTCACACCTACTATACTTGACCAATTCTGGAGAGCTGACAAATTTGAATGTTTTAAAAATTCTTTTAAGTGCTCCCTAGTCTTGGCTTTATTTTTTATATAATCTAGACACCTTAAATGACATATGTGGTTTTTTTTATGAATTTAGAAAGCCTCTAGGTATTTTTTTTTTTAATTCAATTTATGCATATCATTGTTTTTTGCCTAGTTTTGGACCTTGTAGAACTTTCAATTTTTTTTAATTAAATCAATTATTTGAATGAGTGTTTGGAATTTTTTATATTGTTGTAGACGTATAGGATAAGTTTTGTGTGCTTTGGTATGGTTAAATTTATCTTCTTAATATTTTTTTGGAATTTATTTTTGAAGACAATCTATTGTGGTCATATGTCGAATTCTTGCATACTAATTGTTCTTAATGTTTAATTCATAATGAATAGATGTTTCATCACTTATTATTCATTATTGAATTATGATATATTATATATGATAGGGTTGTGTAGTGTGCAAATCCCCTATACTAAGGCATATTCCCCCACTTTGAGTTTATCAGATCCACATCAGATTCAATAGGGTCTTATTAGAGACTTACTCTACTCTTGAGATTATCAAATCCCTTGTCATTTCAATTATCCTTTTGAGATTTGATTTGGAGTATTTTTGCTTGAGACATGAACAGATTTATATTTTGATTTCTTAGAATATATTTTTTTTCCTTTTGTCAAAATTTCAAACCAAATCATGATTGTTGAATTGGTGGATGTAAGGCAAAGAGAGCACAAGAGACTAATTGAAACAAAAGAGTCTCCCTACCGTCATTAATCTTTTGCCTCTTGTTATTGTTTTTTTGTTATCAATGTCGCATTACTGCCAAAATTCCACTATCGTTGCTTTTGTTGTTTCGCCCCTATCGATGTCTTTTTTTCGCCACTTGTTCACCATTGCAACCCCTCTCCTCTTTGTCATTTGGATTTTGGGTAGAGCACATTGCTTTCAACCTCATATCTCTCTCATACATGACTTCCTATTTTTTATAAATAGTAATTATTTAATCAAATATTATATTTTTTTTTATGTGTAGTAGATATTTTTATTCATTATTAATTGAATAGGTAATTTTATTTTTCAAATGATCATAGACTTAAAATCCAACTCTATTTGGATTCACAACCAATTCTAGTTACCCATTCACACCAACTAGTAATAAGTGATACTTCAAAAGAGGCAATGGAGATTCGTGATGTTTGCTTTTTTAGTCCTAAAACCTATAAACATTTCAAATGTACAAACCTTCCCAAAATTTATAAGCCTTCCCAAAATACTTGAACTTGTTAGTTATTCCTGTATGTGGGTAGAATCTCTAACCATGTTAATAATTGCTATATTAATATTTAATTCTTGTGTATCAAAGACAATAGTATATGTTGGTCAATGTTGCACTCAATGATAAAAAATTATAAATAAAAAAAAAAGTAAATACAATAGCTAACAATTTTTTTACAATTTATAACTATAATTAAAATTGTGAAATTATATGTTTTCTTAAATTGACATTTGATAATTTATTAATCAAGATGGATGGGAGGTTCTTCTTGGTTTTTCCCTACACGAACCCCCTTATAAAAATGCTTAATTGAGGAGGCAAAATAGAAGTTATAATTAATGTTTTTGTTTAACTTGAATTTAAGCTTTTATCCTTATGTGGTACTTCCATTTATTTTTAAGGAGTTAAAAAAAATGTTTAAATGGGGTTTTTGTTCTTGATTGGATAAAGAATTTAATATAAAAATAAAAAATAAAATGATTTCTCCTTAGATATATATATATATTGATTCATGAAGAAAGTTGTTTCATGCTAATGAATCTTTTATCATATTACTGTTTTTTATAATTATGGTTTTGGTAGTCTTGGTGTTGATTTTAGCTAGGAACTATCAGATAGACACATCCTCAATTGACTTGTTCTCTACAGCTATTATAACAAACTTTATCTTTTTGCATATTCTTTTTTCTAGCTTAATATTTCCATGTATATAGGCTTAAGACTAGGCAACTCTGTTATGATTTTAGCTGTATATATTGCATCGATTCCTTCAATAAGAGATAAGAATTTCCAATCTCTTATTCTGTTATGGTATCAGAGTGATTAGCTTAAATTTTTATTTTTATTTTTTTTGTCCCTTCCCTTCTAATGACTACTAGGGCCAACACCACCATTCATAACACAAACGACCCTCATAGCACATTGATTAGCATCAATGTTGCTGCCCAAACTCCATTAAAGCTTACCTCCACCAACTATGTATCTTGGAAACTACAATTTCAGACTCTCTTTATTGGGTATGATCTTCTAAGATTCATCGACGGATCACATCCTTGTCCAACAACAATTCTTCCAGGAACCATTACACCAAATCCAGCACATACACTCTGGATTAGGTAGGACCAACTCCTTCTCAATGCCATTCTTGGTTCTCTGTCCCCCACCATAATTCCATTTATTGCTCGAGCAAAAACAGCAAGGGAAGCCTGGACAATATTGGCCAATACATATGCCAAACCATCTCGTGGAAGAATCAAGCAGGTGAAAAATCAATTAAAACAAATCACGAAGGGATCCATGGGTGTCTCTAAATTCCTTCAGACCATCAAGGCTCGGGTTGATGAACTTGCCATCCTAGGTGCAGTTGTTGATGATGAAGATCTCTTAGAAAAGATTCTTGAGGGACTTGGTGAAGACTACAAAGAATTGGTGTGGGCAGTTCAAGTCCTTTGATGAACTCCATGAAAAGCTTCTCAACTTTGAAGCTTCTCTTCAAAGCACCACAAAGACTAAACAATCCTACTTCCCTGCCTCTGCTAATCCTGCCAATCGTGCCTACTCTGGGTCACGAAACCTGCCATACTCTAATTCTTCTTCTGGAAACAACGCAGGCTGGCGTCCACCCTCCAATCCTGGCAATAGCACTATGGGCTGGCGCCCGTCGCCCACCTCAACACCCATTGGCGCTAACAATTTACGTTCAGATCGCAGCTCTCCAAAGCCTTATCTTGGCTATTGCCAAATCTGAAGAATTCAAGGACATACAGCAAAGCGCTGTCCCTCTTTCAGATTAATACCAATTGAGACATCCACCAACACCAGTACAACAACGCCAAACTCCTCCTGGCAACCAAAAGCTCACTTTGTTGCTAATACCTCCAACACCCCAACATGGCTATTGGATAGTGGTGCTTCTCATCACGTCACCTCTGACTTGAGCAATCTCTCTATTCATGCACCATACAATGGCTCTGACGACATTATGGTTGGTGATGGCACAGGACTTCCCATAACACATACTGGTTCCCTCTCTCTCCACACTTCCAATGCTCAATTTTCCTTAACCAATGTTCTCTGTGTTCCTAGCATGAAAAAAAATTTGATTTCAATTTCGAAACTCTGTATCTCCAACAATGTTTCAATTACATTCTTACCATCTTCTTTTCTTGTAAAGGATCTTCGCACAGGAGCAACGCTTTTGAAGGGCAAAACTAAAGATGGTGTGTATGAGTGGCCGGTATCATCACCTCTACTTGCCTTTTCCAGTGTCAAAACCAGCTCATCAGAATGGCATCGCTGATTGGGACACCCTGCCTTTCCTACTTTAAAGCATGTCATCTTTACAAATAATCTTGTTTTATCATCTTCCAGCCTTTTACATTTTTCTTGTAATGCATGTCATTGCAATAAGAGTCATAAACTCTCATTTTCCAATTCTACCATTAATTCTAGTCGTCCTCTTCAAATACTCTATTCAAATGTATGGACATCACCTATTATTTCTTATGATGGCTTTAAGTATTATGTAATTTTTGTTGATCATTTTACTAAATATATCTGGTTTTATCCTCTAAAACAAAAATCCCAAGTCAAAGACATATTCATAAGATTTAAAGCCATTGTAGAAAAACACTTCAATCAAAACATCCATACCTTGTACTCTGATAATGGTGGTGAATACATTTCTCTCTCTAACTTTCTTGCTCTTCATGGTATCTCTCATCTCACTACTCCACCTCACACCCCCGAACACAATGGCTTCTCTGAGCGGCGCCATCTCCACATTGTTGAAACAGGTCTCACCTTTCTCTCTCATGCTTCTATTCCTTTGCCTTATTGGTCTAATGCCTTTGCCACGGCCGTTTACTTGATCAATTGGATGCCAACTCCAACATTAAATCTCTTATCCCCTTATGAAAAAATCTTTGGTACTCCTCCCAATTACTCAAAACTCAAAATATTTGGTTGTCTATGCTATCCTTGGCTTCGCCCCTATTCTAGCCATAAACTTGACTCTAGTTCTAAGCCATGTATTTTTCTCGGGTACTCTCTAACTCAAAGTGCCTATTTCTGCTATGATCCATCCACATCAAAAAAAATTTGTTTCTAGGCATGTTAGATTTGTTGAATCAATTTTTCCTTTTAAATCTTCTCTTCCACAAGCTCCACGACCTAAATCAACCTCTGTTTCTACTTGGATACCACCACTAATTCATATCAACACCACAACATCAGCACTCGTACCACCATCTATAGTTCATCCTCAACAACAACTCCAATGTGAAGCTTCTGCACTTATTACTTCTCATCTCAGCCCCACCAACAACCAAAACCAACCACATCAGCTGCCCTCCACAAACTCCTTGCCACCCACCACTCAACCAGACCACCACACCACAAACTCAAACCATTCTATGCAAACTAGAGCCAAAAACAACATTCGCAAACCTATTCAAAAACTCAATCTTCACATCCAATTATCCAAACCTCTTGATCTTGAACCCACCACACCAACCCAAGCTCTTAAAGATCCAAAATGGCGCAAGGCCATGTTTGAAGAATATGATGCTCTTGTTCGGAATGGGACATGGGAACTAGTGCCTTCCAATCCTAGTCAAAATGTTGTGGGTTGTAAATGGATTTTCCGTACTAAACGTAATTCTGATGGCTCTATTGACAGGTTCAAGGCTCGTTTGGTTGCAAAAGGTTTTCATCAACGCCCAGGCATTGATTATTATGATACCTTCAGTCCGGTAGTCAAGCCTACCACCATCAGACTTGTTCTCAGTGTTGCTGTCAGTAATGGTTGGATACTTCGTCAACTAGATGTTAATAACGCCTTCCTACAAGGTACTCTCACTGAGCATGTGTATATGACTCAGCCACCAGGTTTCATTGATCAAGACTCCCCATCACATGTTTGTAAGCTCAAGAAAGCTATTTATGGCCTAAAGCAGGCTCCCCGAGCGTGGTATCAAGAACTCAGATCTTTTCTCCTTTAATTTGGGTTCACAAACTCCCATCCTGATACATCACTCTTTGTTCTTAAATTCCGGGGACACCTTTTTTACTTCCTGGTCTATGTTGATGATCTTATTATTACTAGGGATGATGAACACTTGGTAAATTGGTATATTCATCTGTTAGCCAACAAGTTCTCTCTTAAGGATCTTGGCAAACTTTCTTATTTTCTTGGCATTGAAATTGTTCCCAATTCGCAAGGCTTCTTGCTTTCTCAACGCCGATACTTACTTGATCTTCTTGCTTGAACTCACATGTCTGAGGCTAAACTAGTTCAAACTCCTCTTCCATCAGGTACAAAAATCTCACTGCATTCAGGGGATAAATTATCTGATCCTACGGAATTTCGAGCGGTTGTTGGAAGTCTCCAATATCTGCTTCTCACAAGACTTGACATAGCATTTGCTGTAAACAAGCTATCTCAGTTTATGCACACGCCCACAACTGAGCACTGGACTCTTGTTAAGCGTCTACTTCGTTATCTTTGTGGTACTCCTGATTATAGCCTTCAGCTTTATTGTGATTTTCCTCTATCATTACATGCATTCTCTGATGCCTTACATGCCTACTCTGATGCTGATTGGGCGGGTGACCCAGATGACTTCTCTTCCACAGGTGCTTATATTGTTTATCTTGGTCGCAATCCTATCTCTTGGAGCTTCAAAAAGCAGAAAACCATTGCCCGTTCATCTACCGAAGCTGAATATCGATCTATTGCAAATACAACTGCTGAGCTAAATTGGGTGTCCTCCTTGCTGTGTGATCTTGGTATTCAGCTACCTACTTGCCCAGTCATTTACTGTGATAATGTTGGGGCAACTCAGGTGTGTTCTAATCTTGTTTTTCACTCCAGAATGAAACATGTTGCTCTCGACTTCCACTTCATTTGTGATCAAGTTCAGAAAAGCATTCTTAGAGTTGCTCATGTATCCTCCACTGATCAACTTGCTGATCTTCTCACCAAGTCACTTCCCAGAGCTCGTTTTCTGTTTCTTCGGGACAAGATTGGACTCTCATGTCGAGCTCCATCTTGAGGGGGCATATCAGATAGACACATCCTCAATTGACTTGTTCTCTACAACTGTTATAACAAACTTTATCTTTTTGTATATTCTCTTTTCCAGCTTAATATTTCCATGTATATAGGCTTAAGACTAGGCAACTCTGTTATGATTTTAGTTGTATATATTGCATCGATTCCTTCAATAAGAGATAAGAATTTCCAATCTCTTATTCTGTTAGGAACAATGGTGGGATGAGTTTTTTTAGGTACAAGTTTCGTCTTTCCCATTTTGTTAATATGTATAGGGACAAGGGTGTTTAAAAGTTATCCCAACATTGTTAAGGTAAGATAATAAGCATTGGTATTCACTCCTCCAATCAATGTAGATACTTAATCTTTTTGTCAAATTGTCTTTCCACAAAGGATTGAAAATATAGGAAGGTTGTTTTTGCCTTAGATTTTGTGAGAGGTAGATTCATGTAAACCTAGTAAAATCATCAAGAAAAAGAATATAATAATAAAATTCATCATTTCATAAAATAAAAGTTGGACACTCAAAAGATCATAATGCACAAGTTGTAAAGGTGAACTAGTTTTATTCATTGAAGAACAAAAAGGTTGTTGACATGCCTTATCATATTGACAAGTAGTACAAAAATCAAGTGTATTTGTATTAAGGATATGCAAGTACTTGAGAACAAGATCAAGAATAGATCTAGAAGGATGTCCTAGCTTGTGATGCTAAAGTGCAGTCTTAGTATTGATTTTGGGTTCAAAAGTACAAGGCTTCAAAACTACTAAGATGACATTTATTTGTAAACATGAAAGCTGAAGTACCTAAATCAGTTGAAACACTTGAATCAATTAATTTAGTTAGGTATATTGATGGCAAAACAACATTTTGAGAACTTAGAAAAGACTTTAACCTTGAGTAAAAACCAAATACATTTAATTAGTACAACCCATTCCTATGAGAGCCTTATAATAGTACTCTCCTCAAGTTCTTGTCCTTCACATAAAAGCAATCAACATAAAATTCAACAATGACATTATTATCATTAGTAAACTAAGAAATAGTTAGTAGGTTCTTGTTTATGGAAGGAACATGAAGAATATTTTCGAGATGTAAAGGTTAGGAATCAATGTATGAAGTAAAAGAAGTAGAACTAACATGTTTAATATCAAGATTTTGACCATTACTATAGTGAGCTTCTCTTTACAATATTTGTAATTCTTAATTGTTGAGTTCTATAGTAATGTGATTAGTAGAACCATTGTCCATGTACCAATTTGAATCCATGACTATTTCAAAGGAGGCTATGTAGGCTTGATGTTGACCACCTCCTTAAGAATTTTCTACTTGTGACAATTTAGATTTAATTTAAATATCTAATGAAGCTAATGTCAAATTTGCTATGACATTTTGCTGCCACATGTCCAACCTTGCCACAAAGCTAGCAAATTGGTTTATACACTACAAGAAAATAGACTTTTAGTGATAAAATATTTTATAACTGAAAATCTAAAATTTGTTTGCAAAAATATTTCCTGACAAAAAGTGTTTTGTAACATGTCCATTACCCTAGACCCATTGTTAAAAGTATTCCAACTAAATTCACATTTCATCTCCAAAATCTTTTCATAATGAAATTGAAATTTCATCATTTAATATTTTTGCCAATAAAATATTTCATCAGCGAAGTAAGATTTTTTTGTCATTAAAAAAACAAATTTTGTCCCAAGAGTTGTGAATATTCAACCGTGGCAAATTCATTTCATTGCAAAATATTTTTTCTAACAAAATAATTTCATCAAGAAATAAATTTAACAATGAAAATTTTCGTCAGGGAATGTACTTACTATTTTCATTTTCCATATTATAATTATACATTTTCTTCTTCTATCTAAACTCGGTTAAAACATTTTAATAAAATTTTTCATTCTAAAATCTAGTTACAAAAATTTAAATATATATTGTATAACTTTATTTTTAATACATATAACCATTGTGAGTGATCATAACAATAGAATGTGTACGTCAATAACTACATAAAAAAATAAAGTATTTGTTTAACAAAATGTCAATTACAAAATAATCATAACAACATGAACAAAAAAAGGTAAGAAGGATTCATCATATGTGTATAAAAAAAAATGAGGGATTATGACAACTTTTGACTTGATCATAGATGATGTAAGATCTCTTCAAATTGTTGTTGATGTTTTCTATGTTGCTACTATAGTAGGCTCTCTAGTTGATCGATCTATTCTTGTTGGGTATCAAGCCATTATTGTTGAGTCACCAGAAATTTTTATCTCATTCATGGCCTTAGCTCCCCCCCACTAATGGCTAGCATTAGAGCTCTAGCACCTTCTCTTATGAATGCAAAAAAGAAAAAAGAATTGTAAGAATACAATTTTATGTGTCTATTTAGCAAAAAGAAATAACAAAATGACAAGAATAATAACAAAGATAGAACTATATAACAATTAAACACACCATAATATAACAATTCATTATGTCAAAATGTCTTTCTAATAAGATTGACTTCCCATTATTCCTCCCATTGGCCAATATACCTCACATAGTGATTCACTTTAAAGTTAATCCACTTTATAAAGGACATATAGAGTTAATTTAGTAAGTGACACTAGATATTATTGTTTACTTTATAAAGGACATATAGATATTATCTTCCTTCCAAATCTAACTTGTTAAAAACAAGTTGAGAGGAAACACAGGCATATAGTTGAAGCAGGCCTAACTCTTTTAGCTCAAGCTCATAAGCCTTTTCAATATTAGTGTGATTCATTTTCCACTATTATGTATTTGATAAATCGATTTCCAACCTTATAACAAACATAAATTTGACTTTCACACATCCAAATGTGTCTTTCTATGATATAGTTCAAATCACAAAGGGTACAAGTGTCTTCATTCATTTGGTCATCTTTACATTACAAGGAATATTAATTTTAATGAATCTAAAATTTTTTTCCAGTAATCTCTTCTTTTCTTTATTAAAATCCAAACATGGTACACCTTTATCTCAAATGCCTTTTGTTATTCCGACTCATTCTCATAACTTTCATTAAGCTATATCTCATTATTCAAAATATATAATTGGTACAACAACTGAAGTAGCCATTCCAAGAGAAGCCTCTACATATGAGCAAGTTCCTCATAATCTGCATATAAAATTTGTTCCATCCATTGTAAGAATTTCCTCCCCTTCGTCTAATATTGAACCTATTCCTTCTTCTACTTTATTCCATCCTCCTTCAACCTCTATTCATCCTATGCAAAACAAGGTCAAATTTTGATATCTATAATCCTATGGTCTTTAACTCCATCACCAGAACACTAGCATGTAAGTGACCATGTTAATCAAAATCGACTAATATTGCTCAGGCCCTTAATGATCCAAGTTAGAAATATACAATGGTGGATAGATATAAAACTCTTATGTTCAACAAAACTTGAAATTTGATGCCTTATCCAATAGGAATGAATGTGGTTGAGAATAAATAGGTGTTTTGAGTTAAATACAAATCATGTAAGACTATTCAAAGGTATAAAACGAGGTTGGTGCCAAAAGGTTTTTATCAAACATCTGGTCTAGACTATTTAGAAACCTTTAGTCTTATGGTTAAGCTCTTCTATGATTGGAGTTATTTTAATATTGGTTGTTACAAATGGTTGGGATATTCAATAAATTGATATCATCAATGCATTTCTTAATGGTGATTTACAAGAGGTGGTATATATGGCATAACCTATAGGCTTTGTTGATGCAACCAAACTAAGTTATGTTTGCAAGTTACATAAGGCCTTGTATGGCTTAAAACAAGCCCCAAGAGCTTAATTTAACAAGTTAAAGAATGCATTACTTGATTGGGAATTTCAAAATTTTGTAATTGACACTAGCCTATTTATTCACAAGAAAGGCAACACACTTATCATTTTGCTAGTGTATGTTGATGACATCCT
This sequence comes from Vitis riparia, assembly GCF_004353265.1. Taxonomy (NCBI): domain Eukaryota; kingdom Viridiplantae; phylum Streptophyta; class Magnoliopsida; order Vitales; family Vitaceae; genus Vitis; species Vitis riparia. The sequence continues at coordinate 17,896,768 of NC_048449.1, read as the reverse complement.
AATAATAAGCACTAATGCTACTCAAGTCAATCAAGTGGCTAAACATTTATTTCTTGAATGGTTTTCAAATGTGGATTGGGCCAACAACTTAGATGATTGAAGGTCAACTAGTGCCTAGCTATTGTGTGTTCTTAGGTGGAAATTTGATTCAATGGAGATCAAGGAAACAAAAGATTGTTGTTCACTCTAGCATAGAATCAAAATACCAGTCATTAGCTCAAGTAGCCGCAAGGATTCTTTGGCTTTAGTTGTCACGCCCCAAGACCCACTCCAAGGGCGTGACGGTCATTTCACACCTCAAACCCGAAGGCTTAAATTGTAACCTGACCCAAACAATTATATTGTAACTGGAAGTAACCAATTACCAAAAACCTGTTCAGAGTAGCGGAACAAAATTCTAAAATCTTCAAACGTAACTTTAAAACTAAGCATCCATCAACCAAAATCCATTATCCAAATAGATAGCAAACTCAAATAAATCAAGTGCTAACAAATTGTCATAATCTCCAAATCTCAACTTCAAACTTATCAAAAAAAATATTTAAAAGCTCAATATCTAAATAGCTTCCAAAAACCAAATAATCCAAATGAACATAAACTTATAAGCTAACAATGTCCAAATAACATCCTAAGCAAAATTCTAATGATGACCATTCCCCGACCTAGCCATCACTCCTCGCCTGAACTAAGGGTGCCTGAAAAGTAATCAACAAATGGGAATGAGCTCAAAGCCCAATAAGGAACATTAATGCAGTCCATGGATCAAATATTTCAAGTTCACTTGTAAAATAAGAGATATTATAACTAATTATTTTCATAAACCTTTCAGTCAGTTTTTCCAATACATTCAAAACTTTTAATTGTACACTTTCATTTCTGATTCAAGCATTTCCGTATCAAATTCGATCAAAACATTCAAATTATTTATTTACTCTGGTCATCAAACATCAAATGGTGTCCAATTAGGTGGGACTTTTCAAATAGGTAGCTAGCCTCAAATTGTTCCTTTAAGGTGGACGGAACCAAACACTACTAGTACTAGTAACCTCTAACCAAACCCCTAGAGGCTGGGGTCCAAATCAATTACATTCCCCACCAAGAAATGTAAAGGTCAACTATTATATCCTTTTAACAAGGGCCAAAAAGTCATAAGTTAACTATTATATCCCGTTGACAAGGGCCAAACAAACCAGAGTTAAACACTTATTTCAATTATTCGAATTTGCAAAACATAGTATCTTCATATTTCTCTGTTGTAAACAAAATATAAAGTTCTAACATACTTTTCATACAAAACATATTTGATCCATGTATAAAACGAATATTAATTCAAAATATTTCCAAATGATGTATATAAAAATTTGTTTCTAAAAAAAATAATAACTGTATTAATTTCCCTTACCTCAAAAGAAGTCCTTGAAAACTTAGGAGAAAAATAATTTTGGAAAATCTACTCTTCACCTAATATAACATAAGAGAAATAACTATTACTATTTATCTATAATTTAACTAATCTATTCCTTATTTAAATAAATTAATAAATTCCCAATTTGTTTCTAATAACACATTACTAATTTAATTAAATTGCAATTTTATTTCATTATAAAATTCTATAATATATATATATATATATATATATATATATATATATATATATATATATATATATATATATATTATTGTTGACGTTTCTACATGTAAGAGAAGTTTCTTTGGAGTTCATTAGTTATTTAAGTAGTAACAATGTCTTGGCTATTTTAAGCTTTATTTTTTTATTTTTTTATTTCTTAGGTTGGTGTACTTTTTGAGTCATGCTTCTAGCACACATGGATTGCACCCCCTGCAACTACCTCATTCTATTTATTACATTAAACCATTATTACTATATCTTATTTATTAATCTAAAACTAACTAGTTCCCACACGCAAGCAACCATTTTTTTTTCCACAATTCTTCTATCTTCCAGTGCACACGCGTTCTCCCTTTTTTTTTCTTCACCATTCTTCTATTTTCTAGTGCACAGACGTTTTTTTTTTTTTTTAAATCAAATTGTTTTAATATTTTTCTAATCCCTTAAGCCACAATTAACAATACATTTATTTTTTATTTTTTAAAATAAATTAACCCTAGTCTAAATCGAAATCTTTCAAAGAATCTTTTTTTTTTTTATCTAAAAACTTAAGATTTCCCAATTTCCAACAATAAATCAAAATCTTAAATTTTCACTATTTTGATATTAAAACGAATTAAAAAAAAATAAGCTAACCCTAATCTAGATTTGGATTTTCTAAAAAAATATCTAATGTGCTTAAAATTAACTAATGAATCTAAAATATTAATCTAGGGGTTAGAATCTTACCTATAGAGATATGTTCTTCAAACCCTAAAATCCGACTCCAATCTTACGTTCTTAGGAACTCTCTGCGAACAGGAACACGATTCAAAAAAGAATAGGAAGAACAGAATTCTAATTTATACCTAGGGTATTTATTCGTAAAATTACCTTTTCACCCCTCTTCCATTTTATTAAATTAATTAATTAATTAATTTAATATTATTATTATTAATATTTTCCTAAAAAGAAACTTGGGCGTTACATCCTCCCCTCCTTAACAAAAGTTTAGTCCTTTAAACTTGACATACCTGAATCTTGAAATAATTAAGGATGCTTTTCTCTCATCTCTTCTTCTAACTCCCAAGTGGCCTCTCGGATACTATGATTGCTCCATTGGACCTTTACCAACTTGACAACATCATGTCGTAGTACCTTATCCATCACATCCACAATTTGAACGGGTACCTCTTCATAGGTCAAGTCCTCAGAAATTTGAATAGGTTCCAACTCCACAACATGAAAGGGATCATAAATATATTTCCTCAAAGTCAAAACATGGAATACATTATGAATCTTAGATAGACTTAGGGGCAAGGCCACTTTATAACTCAAAGTGTCTACTCTTTCTAATACCTCAAATGGTCTTACAAAACGAGGACTGAGTTTCCCTTTTCTTCCAAATCTCATTATAGACTTCATAGGTGAAACTTTGAAGAAAACATGATCACCCACCTCAAACTCCAAATCTTGTCTGCGATTATCAACATAACTCTTCTGTCTACTTTGTGCTGCTTTGAATCTTTCCTTAATTAAAGAGAACTTTTCAATAGTCAACTGCACAAGTTCAGGCCCCAAAAGTTTCTTCTCTCCAACACCATCCCAACAAACAAGAGATCGACATCTCCTACCATACAACGCCTCAAAAGGTGTCATCCTAATGCTAGCTTGAAAGCTATTATTATAGGCAAACTTCACTAGGGGCAAATAATCATCTCAATTACCATTTAGGTCCAAAGCACAAGTTCTCAACAAATCTTCCAAGACTTGAATTACCCTCTCTGATTGACCATCAGTCTGCGGATGAAAAACAGTACTAAAACTCAACTTAGTACCTAATGCTTTCTATAAACTATGCCAAAATCTAGAAGTGAAATGAAGATCTCTGTCCGATACTATAGAAACAGGTATACCATGCATTCTCACAATCTCCTTAATATAAAGAGAAGTCAAACGATCCATAGAAAAATTGACTTTCATAGGTAGAAAATGAGCAGACTTTGTCAATCGATCAACAATCACCCAAATTGCATTATTACCCCCTAAGGTCCTTGGTAACCCTGTCACAAAATCCATAGTAATATGTTCCCATTTCCACTCGGGAATAGAAAGTGGTTGCAAAAACCCTGCTGGTCGTTGATGCTCAACTTTCACTTGTTGACACACCAAACATTGAGCCACAAATTGCGCAATATCTCATTTCATACTTGACCACCTATAATTTTGTTTCAAATCTTTGTACATTTTTGTCCCTCCTGGGTGGATCGCAAGCCTAAAACAATGAGCTTCCTCCAAAAGCTCCCTCCTTAAGTCTCCATCATTTGGGACACACAGTCTAGCCCTAAACCTCAAAATTCCATCATTTGATAAAATAAAATCAGGCTTACTGCCCTTTTTAACTCTTCCATAAGTTGCACTAAATTCAAATCGTTCTTTTGTAGGGCCTTAATTCTCCCAACTAAGTCTGGTTGTACTCTAAAGTTCGCCGCAAGAGTTCCTGAGTCCAAAACTCTCATATGGACTTATAAACTCCTCAAATCTTCCAATAATTGCCTCTGACAACCTCTAATAGCTGCTAAGGAACCAATAGATTTCCTACTCAAGGCGTCAGCCACAGCATTCACCTTCCCTGGGTGATACTGAATAATGCAGTCATAGTCTTTAAGTAGTTCAATCCACCTCCTCTGTCTCATGTTCAATTCATTTTAGGAAAATAAATACTTCAAACTCTTATGATCTGTGAATATCTCACAAGTTTCACCAAAAAGAAAATGCCTCCAGATCTTAAGTGCAAAAACCACTGCAGCTAACTCCAAATCATGAGTAGGATAATTTCGTTCATAAGGCTTCAAATTTCTAGAAGCATAAGAACACAACCCAAACCCTGACGAGAGACATCACTATACACCACAAACCCTCCTGAGCCTGAAGGGATAGTCAAAATAGGAGTTGTCACTAATCTGTTCTTTAACTCTTGGAAACTACATTCACAATCATTAGACCACTCAAACTTAACCCCTTTCTGAGTCAACCTGGTCAAAGGTAGGGCAATCTTAAAGAACCCCTCAATAAATCACCTATAATAACCAGTCAGTCCTAAGAAACTTTGAATTTCGGTCACAGTATTAGGTCTTCTCCAACTTGACACGGCATCTACCTTTCCAAGGTCAACAGAGATACCATCCTTGGTCACCACATGCCCAACGAAAGAGACTTTGTCTATCCAGAACTCACACTTCTTTAGTTTAGCATACAATTGTTTATCTCTAAGAGTTTGCAATACAATACTCAAATGGCGCTCATGCTCCTCACTACTCTTTGAGTACACCAAAATATCATCTATAAAAACTACCATAAAGTGATCTAGATATGGCTTGAATACCCTATTCATTAAGTCCATAAAAGCAACAGGTGCATTAGTCAAACCAAAAGGCATAACCAAAAACTCATAATGCCCATATCTAGTTCGAAAAGCAATATTGGGTACATCTTCACTTCTAACCCTTAACTGATGATAAGCAGACCGAAGATCAATTTTAGAGAACACATATGCACCCTGAAGTTGATCAAACAAATCATCAATCCGAGGAAGGGGATACTTGTTCCTCACCATCACCTTATTCAACTCTCTATAATCAATGCAGAGTCTCATAGATCCATCCTTCTTCTTTACAAATAAAATTGGAGCTCCCTAAGATGAAACATTAGGCCTAATGAAGCCCTTATCTAATAACTCCTGAAGTTGAATCTTCAACTCCTTAAGCTCCAAAGGTGCCATCCTGTAAGGGGCCTTAGAGATAGGAGTTGTCTCTGGTGTCACATCAATGGTGAACTCCACTTCCCTCTCTAGTGGCAAACCAGGTAGATCCTTTGGAAAGACATCAAGATAGTTCCTTACAATGGGTATGTCTTCCAACTTTAAATCATTTTCCCCATTCACAACATAAGCCAAAAAGCCTTGACAACCTTTCTTGAGTAAAGAACTAGCTCGCAAGGCTGAGATCATACGTAGTGGTTTGTTCACATGCTTCCCCTCAAAACTAAAATCAGGCTGACCAGGAAGGCTAAACGTCACTCTTTTCCCAAAACAATCAACAGATGCATGGTATGAAGTTAACCAATCCATCCCCAAAATCACATCAAAATCCTGGAGGTCAAGAAGTACTAAGTCAACTATCATCTCTCAATACCCAATCATCACACAACAATCTCTAAGTATTTTAACATGCTTTTCATTTCCCATTTGAGCATGAAAGTCAATCTTAGATTCCACAAATATGTATAATATCAAATATCCACATTTGAGCATCAAGATGAACCCAAATATCAACAGGAAATAGAATAGAACAATCTGAAATGGGAAATGCAAAGCATGCTAAAATCATACTTGGACCAAAACGACAAGCTCCTCCTCTGCTCCACTCCGAATGCCTCTTTCCCGTCAATCTTTTTCAGACCTCCCCCTCTGCATCCTCTTGCTCTGTTTTTCTTCCAAGTTGCCTTCTCGTTCCCTGTTCCTGCTCAAATCATCATTTCCTACTATCTCTTTTCAATCATCCCCCTCCCCAACTACTCCTCTACTCCATTGCTTCAACTACTGCCATGGCCTCAGGGTGGTCACATCCTTGCCATGCGTCTCATGCATGCAACTTCATGGAAGATGTCCCCCACTTCAGAAAAATATCTGGGGTGATATAAAATACCCTTTGGTGCTATTGATAAAAGCAATAATAATAAACACTAGAGTTGGTTTGCAAAAAGAAGGGGTCTACAACACGGTTTTAATTTTTTTTTTTTTTTACTAAATTTTTTAACATTTTTAATCAAAGAAAACAAAAACTCAATTGTAGTTCTAACATTTTGTTTTATTAAAATTTTTAAAATTTTATTTATATAAAATAAAAAATAAAAATAAAAAATATTTTTCATAAAAAAAATGTATTTAATCATATATATATATATATATATATATATATATATATATATTAATTTTATTAAAAATTAAAATTTTTATATATTGAAATTGTGTATCGATCAGACCATAAGCCGACCTGCTCACCAAGAGTCACGTGTCGCCATCTGCAGGGCACTAGTATACTTTTTCTTGACTAGGGCTGACAAAAGCAATGATGTGCATGATTCAAGCAATGACGTCAAGCCAAAGTTTAAAAAATTAATTTAATTATATTACTTCTTATATTTCATTTTCGAATTTAATTTTATCGATAAAATTAAAATTGTGGAATTTTTTAGAATAATTAAAGGACAAGATTTAAAAATTTATTAATTTATTTTCTACAGATAATTTTAATTAATTAATTAATTAATATAGAAGAAAAATGAAAGAGGAGATAAGGAATGAGCATCCCCACCTTCTAGAAATTTCCCAGGTTTTAATCCTCTCTCTGGAATTTGCTATAAATAATTAACAATTTCCCCTGTGTTGCTCATCGAGACTTGAGTTTGAAGCTTATCGATCACAGTAGTAGGAATGGCGGACGAGATTATCTTGTTGGATTTCTGGCCTAGCATGTTTGGTATGAGGGTCAAAGTTGCCCTGGCAGAGAAGGGCCTCAAGTATGAATTTAGAGAGGAGGACTTGAGGAACAAGAGCCCTTTGCTCCTTGAGATGAATCCAGTTCATAAGAAAATCCCAGTTCTGATCCACAATGGGAAACCCATTTGTGAGTCTCTGATAATTGTTCAGTATATCGATGAGGTTTGGAAGGATAAATCTCCATTGTTGCCCAGTGACCCATACCAGAGAGCTCAGGCCAGGTTCTGGGCGGACTACATAGACAAGAAGGTATGTTTTTGCGGTTGATTTAAAGCATTCTTTTACATCGATTCATGGCAATTGGCTCAGATTTTGATTATGGTGGGGGATTTGTTCAAAATGCTTTGTTTTCTCACATATTCTCTCGTTGACTTCATTATGTTTGATAGATCTTTGAACTTGGAAGGAAGATATGGACGACCAAAGGAGAAGATCAGGAGGCAGCCAAGAAAGAATTCATAGAGTGCCTTAAGCTTTTGGAAGGAGAGCTTGGGGAAAAGCCCTACTTTGGTGGTGAAAATTTTGGGTTTGTGGATGTGGCTCTGGTGACCTTTTCTTGCTGGTTTTATGCATACGAGACCTTTGGCAACTTCAGCATAGAGGCGGAGTGCCCCAAGTTGATCGCTTGGACCAAGAGGTGCATGGAAAGGGAAAGTGTGTCGTCTTCTCTTGCAGACCCCCACAAGGTCCATGGCTTTGTTGTGGTGTTGAGAAAGAAGTTTGGTATAGAGTAGTAGGACATTTGCAGCTATTTACTGGTGTTGTTTTGGTCATATGGAAGAGCGTTTGCTAAATGCTAAGTTCAAGGTTTAAAAAATCGGGATATATCCCCGATATTTCGGGTTTCAGTGGATGCTGACACAAATTCTGGAGAGATATTTCCATATTCCGATATTTCGGGATTTTTTTCACATTTTATCACCATTGTTTCGTGTTTCACTCGATTTTTCAGCGATTTACAGGAATTGAGCGGCGCGTGGACTCAAACCTGGCATGCCGGCCACTGGGGCAAGCATGTCTTTACTTCTTAAAAGTGGAATTAATTTTATATATTTTATATTCACACCTAATTTTATATATATTTGAAAAAAATAAAATATTAAAATAAAATTTTAATTATTTATTTTTAAATTTCATTGAAAACAGAAAAATCATGAAGTAAATATAAATATGATAATTATATATGTTATAAAATAAATAAATTATTTTTTTAAGTGTTAAATGAATTTTCAAATTCTACCTATTATTATAAAATATTATAAATTATATTATTTATAAATCAATCTTTTTCATATATTAATTATAATATATGTATTATTTTTGCTTATATTATTTTTTAAAGTTTTTTTAAATATTTTCATAAATTTTAAATAATATTTATTTTAATGATATTTTATGTTAAAATATTTATCAATAATTTTTAATAAATCCCGTTATATTTATAAAAACCACCATAAAAACCTAATCAATGTTTACTATTTGCAGCTTCATTTATTTTCAAGTACCGTTTGTTTCTCCACAAAGACGTGTTGTATTAAATAAATAAATAAATAGTTTTTTCCACTGTCTCATGTCACGTGAACAACTATTAAAAAAGTTGATAAGATATGCCAGTGTCAAATTTTGAGTCAAGTTCTTGCCCTGCTTCCTTTTTATTTATTTATTTATTATTATTATTATTACTCTTTCGGACTAATTTAAGTCTTCCGTTGTGTTTATTGTTTTGGGTTTTTACTTAAAATAATTTATTTTAAGAATTTAGGTTATTTATTTTTTTACTTTTTTAGACTTATTATAAACTTTTTACTAAATAAAAAAAAATCATAATATGTAATTTTTTTTAAAATAATATATATATTTTTTTACTTTTTAATACTTAATATAAATAAAATACTACAAAAACAAATAATATAATATTTAACACTATTAAGGTTCTATTTAGAATTAAGTAAAAAACAAACATCACTTTTTTGTTTGTTTTGTTTTTTTTTTAAAAAAAAAATTATTTATTTATTTATTTTTACTATTTACTCTGTTTTTGACTTGAGTTTTCATTATAATGAAACCCACTTTTCATTAATAAAAATTATTTTTTTAAAATAATGGAGTCACCACTCATTTTAATTTATATATTTGTAGACCCCCAAGGGTTGGTTGAGACCCCAAGGCAAAGTATGGATTTTTTTTTTTTTTTTTTTTTTATTTTTTTATTATGAGAGTGGGTGAGATGGGAAAGAATTGAGGTGGGGGTTGTTGGTGGCAGCAAGGGTGGCAGAGAACAGAGGGGGGGCAGGGAGAGAGAGGACCAGGGGGGGAGCTAGCTTGGGAGAAAGCTAGCTGTTGGGAAGCTTTCACGGGTTCCAGGTGAGTCCCTTTCGAGTTTAATACATTTCTTTCTCTCGGTATCTGGCATCATTTCTTTGTTGACCCATGGGTAATATTTTAGCGATCTTGATGTGGACATCTCAGATTATTTGGTTTTGAGTTTGAATGTAGTAGGTTGCATGTACACGCCCCGTTTTTGTTTTCTCCTGTAAATAGTTGGCCCTCCATTTTAGTTTGTTTAATGCTTGAGGGTTGTATCGAGTTTGTTCATCCTATTTGAGCCTTTGATGAGTTTTGTGAGGTTCTACAAAGATCTCCAAGTCATCGCCGGCGCTCGTAGCGATGACCCCCGCACCTCTGGCGTCGCGGGCGGTCCTAGCTCCGGCGACCATGGCGCCCTTGCTGGGGAGCTCCTTATTGAAGACAGTGCCCAGGTGGGGCATTTAATCTTGATAGGCTTGAGGGTTAATGGGCTAGGGTTGCTAGTTTGGGCTTGGTGGAGATGAAGCTCTTTTTAATGTTGGACGTGGGCTTGGGCTTATAAATTGAGCTCTTTTAATGTTAGACGTGGGCTTGGGCTTATGGACTTAAGTTTATGATATCATCATTATTAATTATTATTATTATTACTATTATTATTATTATTATTATTATTATTATTATTATTATTACTATTATTATTATTATTATTATTATTATTATTAATTCAATTTCCCAAGTCTTATTATTCTTATTATTATTATTATTATTATTAATTCAATTTCCCAAATCTTATTATTATTATTATTATTAATTGAACTTTCAAAATCTATATTCTCGCAGTTTAATTTCTCAAAGTTCATTTCTTATCATTACTATTATTATTAATTCAACTTTCAAAATTTATATTATCGTAGTTTAATTTCTCAAAGTTTATTTCTTATTATTGTTATTATTATTAATTCAACTTTCAAAATCCATATTCTCGCAGTCCGATTTCTCATAGTTCATTTCTTATAATTACTATTATTGCACATTCCACTTTCAAAATCCATATTCTCGCAGATCAATTTCCTAAAGTTCATTTCTCATCTTCTTTGACAAATTTCAATTTAATCACCGAAGCTCTAATATTTTAAATTTAATTCCAAATACTCCAATTTTCAAATAAACTCCAAGAATCCAGTCTTCACTCGAATAGTCTTAATCCCATTTTGGTTCCTAAATAATCTTATGATTTTCTTGATTTTACATAAGCAACAATGAATTCTTCATAATTGTAAAACACGGAATTTGTAAGACTAATTCATGAACGATGATTGGGGCTTTGGTGGGAGCCCTATGTTTGATCTTTTTCGATTGTCAACTGTTGTACTTAATGTATCTTGCTTGATTTTCGTTTTGCGCTCCGATATGCATGAGCTATATTACATATCTATTGTTCACTAATTCTGTTTCATTATAGCGCATTCATGACTGGAGGTCCAGGTACGCGCTCATTTTGTTTTGATCATTCTGTATGCATATTCTGATTCCCATATGTACATAATCGACTCGAGTATCCATTGATTTTCCTATTGATTGTCATGTCAGCTTCATTTTATTAGTAGAGACCTGACTTTAGGGACTTAGAGGGGTGCTATGGTCTTTACCGTACCTTCCTAATAAGTAACCTGACCCCCGAGCCCGATCCGGTTTTTCGTAGATCACCTTTTCCAAAATGAGGAGTCACACTTAGGGTTTTCTTTCTTATTTTGTTTACTCTTTTAAAAAATAAAACAAAAATAAGTGGCGACTCCAAGTCATTTTCTTAATAAATAAAAATCATAATTTTTCAAATAAAAATCGAGTTCGCCATCAAGTGGAAAACGCATGAGCCGAAATGCGGGGTCCACAATATTTTTTTAAAAAAAAAGCAAAAAAAAGAAAAAACTTTATATAAAATGTGTAAAAAGAATATGATATTTGTTTTTTTGGCTTTTTGTTGAAAATAATTTGTTTTTAGAATTTAAGTTTATTTTTTTACTTTTTTATAACTTATTATAAACTTTTTACTAAATAAATAAATAAAAGCCAAAATATGTAGCATTTTCTAAATAGAAAAAATAACATATTGATTTTTCTTTACTTTTTAATACTTAATAGAAATAAAATACTACAAAAACAAACAACATAATATTTAACATTATTAAACATTAAGATTCTATTTAGAATTAAGTAAAAAAACAAACACCACCTAAGTATATAAATCAAAAAAGTATTTGATCCAAATAAAATTATTTATTAGGAAAATATGGTGATAAGTTGTAACTTGTAACATCTTTTTAAGTCTATTCCTATGTTCTTTACTAAACAATGAAAGAGAATTATGAAAATTGATTAATTAATTATAAATATAAGAAAAAAAATGATACAAATATATACAATAAAATAAAATCATATCAAATTAAAAGAATATACAATATAAATAATGAGAGAATTAGACAAAGTGATTTAGTAGATTATATGGAAAATGAGTTTTATTATTTCAAATATCACAACATAATTTAAAGAAAATTTGAAAGAATCTATTTACATTAAAAACAATTTTAGATTAATTATTTACAAAATATTCAATTTTAATTCAAATTCAAATTTATATTCAATTTTTTTTCTTATTTTTATTAAAAGAGTTTATTGAATACAGTTTTATTATTAAAAACAAATGTGCAAATTTGATTTTACTTACAGAAGAAAGTTACTTTTTTATTTTTTATTTTTGCTAGAAGAAAGAATTTTTATAAGGAAATAATTTAATTCAAATTTTATTTAAGAAAAATAAATGATTTTTTTTTTTTTTTTTTTTTACAAATTTATATACAAAAGAATAGTCCAATATGATTTATTACGAAAATGTTTTTTTTTTAACAATTTATATTTATGAAAACATTTCCAATCCATTTTTTTTTTTAAAAAAAAGATATTTTATAAAATGATTTTATCTTTATTTTATTAAAAAAGTTCTTCAATTTTATTAAAAAGAGCCTCAAAATTAAAAAAAAGTTTCAAATTTATTTAGAGAAAATATTAGAAAATATTTTATCCTTATTTTGTTAAAAAAAAGAGTTTTCAATTTTTTTTTAAACTTCTCAATTTTATTTAAAAAAGGGATTTTCAATTATTATTATTAATTAAAAGATTTTATATTTTTATTAAAAAGATGATTTTGAAGAAGTTTTCAATTTTTATTAAAAAAAAAAAGAAAAAAATGTTATACAATTTTATTTTAAAAATCATTTTTGGACGGTTTTTTTTTGGAAATAATTTTTTGGACAATTTTATTTAAAAATCATTTTTGGACCGTTTTATTTAAAAATCATTTTTGGATAGTTTTATTTAAAAATTATTTTTGGTAGTTATATTTGTTTATTAACAAAAAAAATACGTTTTTTTTATTTAAAGGCCAATTTTATAGTTTTAAATTTTAAAATAATTATTTTGACAGTTTTTATTAAAAGAAAACTTGATAGTTTTTATATTATACCTCTTATGGACAGCTCCAAATACAAAATTAAATCAAACCACTCTCTCACCAAATAATACAAGAACCTAGAAAGAAAGAAGAGAGAGAGAGATAGATAAGCCTCTACAGTATTTGTCCACCTTTTTGCCTTGGATTTTGTGCCATTTTATAATCTTCCCGAGCCTCCTTTTCTTTAACAAAATCTGACCCTCCACATGCTCAACATCCATGCTCTACGCAAAAGTGTCCAAAGATGGGTCCATGCATGACAGAAAATAAGGCCCAAATTAAACAATTCATCAATCCAGAATTCAATATTGCAAGCCCAAAACAGATAACATATGAGGCCCAAATGAAAGGAAACTAGAGGTTCAATAGAAATATCCAATTGCAAGCCCAAGAAATAATATAAGAAATGTTTGTCAACTTCAATCCCAATACCCTCAAAACAATGAATCAAATATCTAAGGGCTCAAACCAATGAATCAAATGCCTAACAAAAATATCCCATAATCCAAAATAAATGGGCCTAAATCAATACAAAGTTTGAAGACCCAAATTCATATAAATTGGTCCAAATTAGTAAGGCCTGCAAAGAACATCCAATTACACAAACACAAGCCATGAAGATAAAAAAGAACTTACCCATTTTCTCTAATAAAATATGGAATGAAAGAAAAAGCAACCACAGGAGAGAGTAGAGGGCGGTGATGATGAATTAATGGTGCTTTGGTCAAAAATGGGTGCGGGTATGTCAGTACAAGATGGAGAGAGAGAGAAAGATGAGAGATAGAGGAAAGGATGGGTAAGAAAGAGAAGATGAGAAAATAATCACTGATGATTGATGGCTAGCAGTGGTGGTGAGGATGCCAAGGTACATGGCTAGTGGAGGTGGGTATGAGTACAAATAAAGAAAAAAAAAAGGGAGAATTGTGTTTTGGGCCCAGCTGGGCCCAAAAATTAACAAATGGTCCATATATGTTACAGAATTAATAGAAAGGCTATGAGATATTGAGTGACCTATATACCCTTCTAATTTCCAAGTCAGATTGCTTTAAATTAAAAGGGAGAATTATGTTAAATGTGAAATGCCATGTCACCTTCGCTTCTTCAGCACTCTCGATGAAACCTCTAAACTGAGCGGAGCTTATCAATGGCGTCCCAAATGGCGATCCTCTCCAGAGCCCGTAAAACCCTCCTCAAAACCCTAAACCACCACAACAATCCCTTTAAAGCTTCCATTTCCACCTTAACATTCCTCTCCCAGGAAGCCCAACTCGCCGAGCCGAGGCTTCCCTCGCCATCTCCCACTCCACTTCCTCCCAACCCCGCCTCAGGGAGCCCGCTCTACAATTATTTTTTATGGATGGATCTTTACTTTATTTATATCAGGATGCTGCAGACAGGAAAGGAATTTATGCCTGATGATGAGTCATATGAATTGGTTGTTGGTATGCTGTTTTTGACAGACCAGATTGATGCTGCCTTGAGATATGTTGATTTGACATTGAAATCTGATTATATGTTGTCAATAAGGGTTTTTGCTGAGTGTGTGAGAAGTTGTGTTAACAAAGGCAGGCTGGATGCTTTGGTGTCTATTATAGAGAGGTGCAAGGTACATGACTAATTAGAATTTTTTTCTAGATCATTTGTGTTAGGAGGAACACTTTCTGGTTATGTTTCTGTTTCTGACATCGCTTCTCTGGAGTGTGTACCAGACAATGGATCAGAATAAAGCTCTTTCTCCCTCCTGGAACATGTGCATCTTCATTGCAGATATTGCGATGCAAGAGGATAATAGCAAGTTAGCTTTTTATGCCTTGGAATTCATGGCCAGATGGATTGCTCGGGGTGAGAATGCAAGGGGTCCTGTTCTACTCTCTGTGGATGAGGGGCTTGTTGTATCAGCACTTGGAACTGCTGGTAGGACTTACAGTTGTACTCTTCTAGAAGGCACCTCAACCAGAATCTTATCTTGCAAAAATATATGTCGATGCAGCATTGGGGAATTTGCAGAGAGCATTCAGCACTCTACATGAGTTTGAAACCGCTTATAGGAACTCCCCCAAAGAAGCAGAAGAGGATATATTCTCACCTTTTACATCTTTACATCCTTTGGTAATGGCAAGCTCCAAGAATGGTTTTGAAACTTTGCACACGGTTTGTCTTCTTATCTGTAAAAGTTTCTGTTCTCACAATTCATTTACTATAGTTGGTTGATTTTCCATAAAGTGATATTGAAATCTGATTAGGGTGTAGTTTATTTTTACTTTTATTGTTTTTAGTCATTTAGGTTCAATTTAGATCGTGAAAAGTAGGAGGGAAACTCAATTGGGAGAAAAAATGGAAAAGGAAGAAAAAAAAGCTTAAACTTCTCTAGCATACTTTTCCAATATTATTCTTATTTTCTATAGAGAATAAAGAATTTAAGAATGTATAAGTTCTTAAATAATTTTCATTATATTTCAATTTTCATCAATTTTCTATGGAAAACCAGACTATTTTTTTTTCTTTCCCATGGCATTTTCCATGATCCAAACAAAGTCTTAATGAATCTGAAACTGGAACATAAAAAATATACACTTACCTTTATTTGTCAAAAAACAAACAGACACACATATACATGAAACCCCTTCTCGTCCTTTATCAATTTTTTTTTGATAGGCAAAGAGGTAAATATTACTAGTGCTTATGTTTTGTTGAGTAATAGATTTGAAATTATGCAAATCATGCATTATTGGATTTTATTTCTTTCCGTGCTTTAATTTTCTGTCTAGTCCACCATATTATTGACTTAGTGAGGAGCTCTCAATGGTAAAGATTCATGGAAGAGCATAAATCAGGGGTGGGATGAGTCCATGAGGTTCATTTCCTTCTCTTTGGGTGATTGGCGAAGAGTTAGGTTTTGTCATGATATATGGTGTGGGGAGTTGCTGCTGCATGTCAGATTTCCTGAGTTGTTTTCCATTGCTATGGACAGAGAGGTTTTGGTTGAGTTATCAGGGCTTTTTGAGAGGTGGGGCTTTTTGAAATTTGATGTTTGTGAGTGATGTCCAGGGCATTAGGTTTGGCAAGGGATACTTTGGAAGCTATTAACATCTTTATTTCATACAGGAAGATGAGATATTTTGAGATGTAAGGTTGTAATAAGACGGAATTTTCAATGAAATCTTACCATGTGCTAATGACTAGAGAGGAAGGTGTTTCCTCCTTTTCAGTCAGCCATGACATTGGGATGTGATTAACCCGGCCATATGCACTCTTTAAGTTGTAGGTAGGTCGAATTCCTGCAACTGTACAAGGCATTTACACCAACTATACACGACATGTACACTAACTGTACAAGGGTGTACAAGGGTGTGTATCTGAAGGTATTTCAAGTGATTTTGAAGAACTTAGTCATCAACATTTTCAACTCGTCGTGCACATTCGTCACACATATCGGTTGACAACACACTCCTTCCATGTATTGTTAGTTCATTGTTTTAGCTCCCCCACATTACTTAGGCGTAGGAACCGAAATAAGGGTTAAGTTTTTCCTCATTTTCCTTCATCCACGAGAATGGAAACATTGTTGCCCCACCCATATGCATTTGTTCGGTCGTCCCTTCGGTGGATTGCATAACTGTACAAGCCATTTACACTAACCGTACAAGCCAAATGTGCTAACTGTACAAGTGTGTACAACCCTACCTATATCGAAGGATTTCAACTTTTTTGAAAACAATCGTTGCTCATTTTCTTCTTTTTTTTTACTAGGGGGACATCCCTCACAGTCATTCCTCATTTCCCTTCGTACACATTCAAATGCCTTGTGGTAGCACACTTATGTTGCATAGGAACCTAAATTGGGTTTCATTTTCCCATTTTCAATCAGCCATTTCTTTGGAATGTGGTTAACCCCCCCATATGCACTCCTTCAGTTTTATTTAAGTGGAATTGCTCCAACTGTACAAGGCCTTTACACCAAGTGTACAATCACAATGTACTAAATGTACAAGGGTGTACAAGGGTGTGTATCTGCATGTATTTCAAGTGATTTTGAAGAACTTAGTCATCAACATTTTCCACTCGTCGTGCACATTCCTCACACATATCAGTTGACAACACACTCCTTCCACGTTTATTATTTTATTTGTACAATGTTAGTTCATTGTTTTAGTCCCCCACATTACTTAGGCGTAGGAACCGAAATGAGGGTTAAGTTTTTCCTCCTTTTCCCTCATCCACGAGAATGGAAACATTGTTGCCCCACCCATATGCACTTGTTCGGTCGTCCCTTTGGTGGATTGCATAATTGTACAAGCCATTTACACTAACTGTACAAGCCAAATGTGCTAACTGTACAAGTGTGTACAGCCCTACCTACATTGAAGGATTTCAACTTTTTTTGAAAAAAATTCGTCGATTGTGGTGTTTGCTTATTGTTGGTAAGTGTTATGACAAACAATTTCTGTCTCCCTCTATTCGCCTTGTTATCTTGGGTAACAACACATAATTTCAATAGGCCAGTTTGTTGCCTTTATGAAAAACTCTCATTTGGTGTTGATGTGAGGACAAATATCTTTGACGTATCTAATTCAACAGCTTCATGCAAAATCAGATAGTTAATTCACATTCTATGGCTTTAGAGGTTTATTTTCTCTTAATTTTCATCCTTCCAATATGCTTAAATTATGAGTATGTTGACTTCTTCTGTTTGTAAGACGGATTTATGACTCTGCATCAATGGAAAATTATGTGCACAGTATGGAGTGATGGATAATAGGAGAACTTAAACGAGTACATGAGGGTGTCGAATTGCACCATTTCCTTTTTGTATTTAGATGAAGGAAATAAATGATCTTTTATCCTTGAACTAATTGTTTTTCCCTTTATGTGTGCAGGTGGGTTGATTGTTGAAGTGGGAGCTTTGTCACGATTAATAGAAATACTTCAAAATAAGAGGCTTAACATCAGATGAAAGATGAGAAGAGAAAAACAGAGAAGTCTGGATGATCAAGATAGTTTATTTTATAGGAAGCCAATCTATGTTAAGAGTTGGATAATAAGATACCAACCTTCTTTTAAGTTTTTACATTGTAACTATTTTCATCAAATAGTATCATATACGTTTCGGGACATGTAATTATGGATTTCATTCCAATTAAAATTCCAATGTATTGAACTTAAATTTTGGTTATTTCGCAGTTTATCAGCACATGTTTCTTGTTTTTAAATTTTGTTTTCCTCCGTTTATATTGGTTGTTGGCCAAATAATGGCTCATTCTCATTTCATGTCGTTCTCCAAGTTTGCTGAATAATTTCTTTACTTGCTAAATTTATTAAGTCATTAAATACAATAATCATGTTTGTTAAGATATTTTCATAGCCCATATTTTTAATATTAAATTCATTTCATTAATTATTTACTATTTATATCTCTATATCATTTTATATGTACACCTTCATATTTATTACATAATTTTTATAGTCAATATTGTGTAGTACTATATGTTTGCAAAACTTTAATTATGAATATGTCATAAAGCAGTTACTAAGTAAAGAATAATGGGAGAATTGTTTTTTGGCCCAGCGGGGCCCAAAAATTAACAAATGGTCCATCTAACCGACCCATTGAAGCTAAAAACCCATAGGAAGTGTCAAACTTAAAAAGAAAGATTACCAGTCGACCGGTCTATGCTAACCGGTCGACCGGTTGGAGCCTTTATGTGCAAACTTCATGCCGAATAAATGACTACCTGGCCATCTCCAAAACTCCCAAACTCACTGATCTTAGCAGATAAGTGCTCCTTTATCAACTCATCTGACCATGCTGAGAGTAGGGGTGCTGTCATCGGAACATGAACGGAAGGAATTTTGAATTTAATTACGTAATGGAGCTGCACAATGGAAATAAACATATGTATAATTCTTACTTGTTGGTACTGATGTAAACAAATTCAAATTTACCAATTAATGAATGTTAAAGAAGGCCAATACCTGGAGGAAAAGAATGCAACCATGAACCCAGACGCTTTCCTTGCTTAAATCGTCTTATACCCTCCACAAGCTGGTCAAGAACAAATTGGCCCCAATTAACATCATTTCTGAAACCATCTTCATGGATGGTATGCCATAAGTTTCGGCATCCATCAATCCTTGAGGTGGGGGCTAATAGCGTCGCACAAGTGTAGTAAATGAAGCATCTACGAAACTCCTCCCCAATAGGTAAGTTGAGGAGTCTCTCCTCACATGTGTTGAGGGTACCGAACGGATGACCAGACGGGGTAGTAGCAAATGTAGAATCCGTCCAGTCGTCGGGAGGCCAAAGACAAGGCCGACATCAACAGCTGTCAGATCATACCTTTTGTGGATGTAATGTCAATGCGTCTGAACCCAACGTTAAAATGGGCAATTAGCCATATACAGATTTTGTGCTGTATCTCCTTGCAATTTAAGTGAAGAAGACCTCCAAACTGAAGGTCTCGAACCACGTCCAATTTCTCAGCAGGGAGCCTGTTGCATAGTTTTAGAAACCTTGAAGATGAACACTGTGTAGACAATCTGGTGGACTGCATTGAAATGGTTGGAGGTCATTAGTAGTTTACACATGAATTATCTATAAGAAAAAATTAACATCAATAGGAATATGTAAACGTAGTGAATAAAGCAATAAAATTGAATGAACAAACAAACATATTCATGTGGATTCATAATTTACAATTGGATGTTTATGTAATTCAATCTTTAACATAAAAAAAAACTATAGGTCGTAAGTTGATCAAAATATGAAATATCCGAAATAAGTTATCAATATTTAAAAACAAGAAAGAATGCATCACCTCAGTAGTGGCCATAGAAGAATGAAATGATTGTTGTAAGCTTTAACCTTGGAAGAACGGGCACTTGGAAATGGGTGTTATAGCAGTTATTGATGACCTGGGGAAACTAATAATAAAGGGAAAGGTCAATTGACTATTTCGACAATTAATATGTTTGATTAATTTGGTAATGGTGTTCCATAATCATAGTTGTAAGGAAAAAAATAAATGAAATACATAACAATATGACATTTTAGGAAAACGCTTACAGTTTGGAAGCAAACACGTGTATGATCGATTATCCAACCAGCAACCATATAAATTACTAGATAATAACCATATGGACAACGTGTGTAACAAGTATATCTAATTCAGGACAAATTGAAAGACAATTTTTATGACGTCTTAGAAATTGATGGGACATTGAAATAGGTGCAACAAGAACATAATGCGATAAGAGGACTAATTCACAACTTGGAAATAAATATAGGGGAAGTCTTGCTTTATTGAAAAAAAAAATTTGTCACCCCTATACGTAAAATAATGTAACAGAAATTGTCATCCTTAATGAGGCTCCAAATAAGAAATGCTCGATAATGTAGACACATAGATGGAATTAAATAACAACTAAAAAGAAACCACATTGAAAGTGCACTTTCAATTAAGTTGGTTACTGAAAGCAACTCTAAATAAGAAAAATTCCAAAAAAGGCATGGTGCCTATAAATAGGCAATACATAAAAACGAGAATCAACAACCCCATACCATATACCATACAACAGAGTATATGGAATGATACAAAAAGAGGAAATTGTACAACCAAATAAAATGCAAATGTCACGGCAACGGATTATTACATTTAGAGCGGTTGTGACCTATTCCATTGCATCGAGAGTAATGAATTGCTCTCTTATGAGAAAATTGTGATTCAATGCGCCTTTGTCGGGGTCTTCCTGGAGACATCTCACATGAGGGTTGGAAAGCAGGAAAGGTGTTGCCCGCGCAATCTTGCAAACTCCCATCGTCACAAAGTTTCGACATGTTTGTGTGGTAATGGTTAAACTGACCCGAGTAAATCAAATCTTGCATGGAGACATGAAAACATGAGTCAATATAGTCATACACGTCGTGTCTCAGTGTACGGATGACAGCACATACGTGTGCACATGGCAAACCGGACATTTGCCATGTCATGCAAGTACACGTACGTTGATTCATATCGACAACCAAATAAACCTCTCCAGTAAACACCTTAAACGTCCCTCCCAAATAGGGTAGCACACTAATCGGACCAGACCTCATGATATTTGACATTAACTTCTCTTCAGTTTTCGGTCCGACCACGCTCTTCCACTTTTGTGTACCACGCATATGGTGTCCAACATGGCTACAAGTTTATCCATGTGCATTAACAATAAAGTATAAATTGTTTGGTGACGCTCTTCTCTTAACCACGCATTGAACGCCTCTGCAATGTTAGTTGTCATTATATCCCATCGCTTTTAACAAACTTTGACATTGCCCAATGTTCGGGATTGTTTTCCGCAACCCATTTTGCTAGGTTCTCATTGAAGCGCACAAGTTTTTCAAATGCCTCATTGTAGTCTATTTCCAACCTAGCATACGCAATGCTGTCCAAAAGTAGCAAAGCATCTTCTTTCCCTTTCTTTCCTCGAATGTTTTGCTTATTGAAGAAGCTAGAAAAGTTTTCCTTAACATGGCGATAACAATATGCATGATTTCCTGTCCCAAACAACTCTGAAACACTACGCAAGATTCCCTGATGTCTATCTGATATAATAACAACTTCTTTACCATCTAATACCCCCTTTAATTTATCCAAAAACCAATACCAGTCCTCATAATTTTCTGAACTTACCACACCAAGGCTAGCGGGAACATTCCATCATCTGCATCATATGCAATGGCAGACAAAAGAGCTCCCTTATATGGACCGCTTAGGTGGCAAGAATCAATAGCCAATACAGGTCGACACCCCATGATGAACCCTTGAATTGAAAATGCATGGGCAATGAACAATTGCATGAATGACCTTCTTGGGAAGTGTACTCCGCAATTGTGCCCGAGTTTATTTCTCTTAGCCTATGGCATAACCAAGGGAGAAACGTGTAAGAGTCGCGTGGTACTCCATATATGCGCTCTTTTGCCTTCTCTTTAAGGTGCCATGCTTGGTTATATGTCAATTGAACCCCATGATCACATTCAAAATCCTTACAGATTTGACGGGGAAGAT
This sequence comes from Vitis riparia, assembly GCF_004353265.1. Lineage (NCBI taxonomy): Eukaryota > Viridiplantae > Streptophyta > Magnoliopsida > Vitales > Vitaceae > Vitis > Vitis riparia. The sequence goes on along the minus strand of NC_048449.1, from coordinate 17,874,737 downwards.
AGTCTGGAGTGGTTCTAAACACATCTTCAACAACAACCGCACCTCTCTTTGAAGAAACCTTCACCTTAGATGAACACTCATCCTGAGCTATATGATTATGATTCACTTGGTAAGTATGAACTCGCAAGATGACATTTCCCTCGACAGCGTGAGCTGTTATCTTCTAAGGACAACCATCAACCGAACACTTGACAGACATATGCGTAGGGGAATTTTCTTGTACTGTATTCAAACCTCACACCTAATGACATCTGGTAAATTGCATTGCGAAACTCCTCGGCATTTTAAATGTATGTCCCGACCCTAATATTGCCTCACGAAAATGAATCGATTCCAAAGGGATGTACTCAGTATCTGCAGAACGCGACGCAAAACCTCTTGATAGCATCATAGTTTGAGGAATTGGATCGCATGATGCATTAGAGGACGGGAACGTGATAGGTGGATCTCTGCATTGACATATATTAACATAATTAGACTACGTGATGCGTAAAATGATATTCACAACATTTTAAATAAACATTGATGTTAAAGTCCATTACCGAAATGCCAACTGTGAATTCGGGATATTTGCTTCAATGGCTTCCACAGAGGGTAAGTCTACTAGGTATACGTTTGCAAAGTCATCACTGTGGGAAACCACGTTATCCAAATCATCCTCATCTTCTAAATCTTGGATGACTCTGGGATTGAACTTCAGCGTGTAGTGCATCTTCATCACGTTAAGGGAAATGTCGAATTTCTCTATGATTTTTTTGGTGAATTCTTCAAATGCCATTCCTTTATATATGTGAATACCTTTGCTTCTTCCACCCAAGTATTCCCATTGCCCATCATTTTTTTGACAAGTTTTCCACCCACGAAAATGTAACAATATATCCTATTACTTGCGTCCATTAACCTATACAAACATAGCACAAATATCATATTATAGACCAAACAATTATGCATCTTATAGAAAATGGCCTTCATATTTCTCTCATCTGCCCTTTTGCTTTGAAGTTCACACTATTACTAGTCGCCATGTCCAGATTATCATGCATCATTTATGCATATACTTTTCCAAATGTTACTTCACTTATTCTATTTTTAACTGGTTGGTCGACTCTTTCTCTGTTTTTTACAGATTGCTATGACCCTCTAGATCCCAATAGGAACATCACAATTACTTTTCAGACTTATAAATGGACAGATCATGCCAATGTCATTAGTGTTTTGGCTCATACTTAATAGACAACTTCAAATTTAACTTAATTTCAATTTGGTTCAATTGTATGCTGGAAATAATATTGAGTTGCATGCGTTTGATATTTAGCAATTGTGAATAGTAAACATGGAAAGAGGTATTTGGCCACTACAATGATTGTTGGAAACCATTATGGATTTCAAGGAGAAATCCCTTAATTGGTTTCTTATGTATTGACTCCCTTAATTTTGGATTTCAAAAATAGAATTAAGGCTCGTTAAACTGCCTTTGAACTGATCTATTTCTTTATTTCGCATTTATATTCATGTTAGCTACATATTTCATGAAGTTCGAAATGATAATCTATCTACACATACTAGGTATCCCACAATATCTCATACTATAGGGTTCAAAGAACTTGGGTTTTTTTCGAAAATAGGTAACAGGCGAACTAGCATACTAAACTAGACTGCCACACGAGGAAGTAAATATAATGCTCAATGATATAATTTGAACGAAAGGACGAAAAATATGTTTGCAACAAGAAAATCTATTTGCATTTACTTATCATATATTAGAATAAAATTGCACCTATAAAACTAACTTTTTTTAATTCAATATGCAATGCTAAACCAAACAAACATAAGTGAACCAAGTAAAATGCAAGGAAAATCAAAATATATTTTTATGTCGTCTTCATCATCACAATTATCATGAATGGCAATCGAGGGTTCTCATATTGATGGAGAAACAAGTGAATCATGGTGACATCACAGTTTAATAAAAAGAAGTGATTTTTCCATGTCAAGGCTATCAATCATATAAATCGAACACAAACATAATTATCTAAACAAAAACTTTTTTGATACCACGACATGCAGATGCAATTAGCCCATGAGGATCCTCACTATTTCAAACTGTGAGCCATGTCTTAAAAACGCCATAACCCACGCCATGTCTTAGAGCTAGTTACGGGGTTTAAGCTTTAAGCTTTAAAAAAAATACTACTTTACCTGATGGTCAGAGAAGCTCCCTCCTCAATGCTCAGCACGGGACGACACCCACGGTGGGGATTAATGGCACACTGAAATCGCCAGATAAATTAGGGCAATGTATTTGGGCTGAAATGAAATGGTCGGGATAGCCGAAATGAAGCATAAACTGAAATTGCTGAACCTACTATCAACTACTTCGCCACGGAACCCAAATCCGGTGGTGATCGTCGAGACCAATGGATTGACAGAGATGAAAAACTCCACCGTCTACACCTAAAATCGGATGGCCGGGAAACTCCAGATGAAGATAGGATTAGGGCATTCTTTGGGCGGAAACGAGGGAACACTCAAGAATGTGAAAACGCCTCTCAATTTTGGGGAAAACCAAATGGAAATCCAACGTCGATTTTGTTTTTAATCGGATGGTCGGCAAACTCTAGATGAAGAGAGGATTAGGGCATTCTTTGGGCGGGAACGAGGGAGACACTCAGGAATGTGAAAACGCCTCTCAATTTTGGGGAAAACGAATTGCAAATCCAATGTGGATTTTGTTTTTTTTTTACATTAGCCAGCCAAAGGGCATTTTTGGCATATTATAAATTGTATAGCCTTCTTATCAATTTTGAGACTTTGTCTGGGTGTTGGGCTTAATTCTGTAACATATATGGACCATTTGTTAATTTTGGGGCCCAACTGGGCCCAAAACACAATTCTCCCAAAAAAAAAGGGAGAGAGAGAGAGAGAGAAAGTGACAGTGATTGTCGGGCAATGTCGTGGGATACTCATAAGAGGCCAAAGATACAAATCTATACTGGTGATACTCTTAAATGACCCATAGATACCAATCTATGGTGGTGATATTGATAAAAAAACCCATAGATTCCAATCTATGATGGTGATACTCATAAGAGGCCCATAGACACTAATTTATGGTAGTGATGCTTATAAAAGGTCCATACATACTATGGTGGTGTTATCAATGATTAAAGGCCCATAGAAACTAGTTTGGGGGTGATACTAATAAGAGCCATTGTGATCTTGCATTTTCACATGCATTTTCACTCGATGGTGAGACTCACTTTTTGTTTGTGAAAAACCAATTTTATAAATAACGGAGTCGTCACTTATTTTTGTTTTATTTTTTTAAAAGGGTAAACAAAATAAGAAAGAAAAATCCTAAAAAATAACTCATTTTTAGAAAGGTCTGTATTTGAAAACCTGAGTCTAAGTCAAGAGATCAGGTAACTTATCGGGAAGGTATAGTGAAAAACTATAACACCTCTCTAAGCCCTAAAAGTTAGGCCTCTACTAAGTAAGTTGAAATAATTGCGAAGATTAATTGGCTAATTCATAGATATTATAAACTAAATAAGCACATCAATACAATTCATTAATTTAATAAGGAAAGATATACCTGATTGACATTCCAAGTGCTTTCAGAAAACACAAAAGTTAAATAACAAGTAATAACATCACATTGTATTTTAAGCAATCACATATCCTATAACAAGTTGAATTTAAATTCATACAATCTCAACACAATTAACAAATACTAATAGACAATGTTCCATCACAAGCTTTAATTTAGATAAATGGTAAAGAAAAGATTTGCGTAACTAGTTTAGCATTTTAAAGCGCTTTCATAGAAATGAGTTTAACTCACAAATGATAATATTGCATTCAAAAAGGAATAAGAAACTAAACTTATATATAATTAATGTCAAATTTATTTGCAAGTGAGGTTTTTTACAAAAAAAAAATCAGAAAGTGGTCAAAACAGGGGATTATACAAAATAAATCTAAAACAAATATCTAAGGGTCAAGTTTCATCATGAAAATTTTTAAAGAATATCTTCTATGCGTCTAGTTTGTCATCCAAGTGATCAAATTAATCAACTAGCTCTCATTTAATACCAAATTTCATAATTGTTAATGGCGGGAGGACCTAGAGTCACTGTAACTTCCTGAAGTACTCGCCTCCTCAATTGAGAATGATGCTTCCTTCCTTTGCCCTGCAAAAGATGTCCGAACAGGTGGTCCGGACACACCCTTCGAAGCTTTTGTTAGTTTGGTGGTCAAGCATATTGATATTCTTGGGCCCTTTTTAGGAATGCTTACCTCCCTCTTTGACTAGGTTGTCGGGGCCTTTTATAGTCTATGGAGCCTCGTCACTTTGAAAGTGGGAAGGCTCTTTGAATTTTGTGGACATGATGGTGCTCAGAAGGTGGCAGAGCCATCATTATCCTACAGGTGGCTGATAGAGATTGTTGGGGGGATGATTTGTAGTCACACTTGTCTTTTCACTCTACAAGTGGCGTAGGGCAGGTCGTGGTAGGTCGCCTGAAAAGACCCGAAAATGTCCTGTCGAGTATGCTTTTGGTGAAATGAGTCATGATTGCTCGCGAAATATGGTCAGGAATCTTGTTTGGGACGACAACTATCGGGTCCGGACAGAGGGTGGGCGTGCCACGTGTTCGTCCATCGGCGGAGTGCCTTATGGTCGTTTGGATAGAGGGTGGGACGTGCCACGTGTCTATCGGAGGAGTGCCTTGTGGACGTCCGGATAGAGGGTGGGATGTGCCACGTGTCCACCGGAGGAGTGCCTTGTGAGGCTAAGGTGGCCTGCCACATGTACACTTAGGGGTGGTCCCTACAATAATGATATTAGTAGGTTCAAAATAGGGCATTTTGTTAAAGTATTCAACAATTTATTTTTTTAATTAACTTAGAAATGTCTTAAAATCATACAAAATTCATACAACTAGCCTAACATGTCTATTTTGAATGAAAAATAATCACAAAGGCAATATTACACTCGTAACATATTTGAAAATAAGTAAATATCCTTAAGCTCCAAGAGAGCACTAGTGCAATAGGTTCAAGAAAAAAAAAATTATATCTCTCATTTCAAAAATCTTTTCTTAATATTTTATGTGTCAAAAATTAAATAGAAGTCTTGATTAAGAAAAAAATATTCAATGAATTTAAAGAAGTCGTTTAGTAATTTAATTTCGCAAAACAAGATTGAGTGTAAAAAACAAAGTGAAAGTTGAATCTTCCAAAAGATTGATTTATATCTTCAAATTGAGAAATTATTTTTGATGAAAATAAAATTCTAAAATTAAGTTTGAAGAGTCTCTTCTTATTATGGAATAATTATAAAAATTTTAAAGAGCTTCTAAATGATCATATTATAATTTATAAGTTCAAAAATGCAGTGAGCTGTCAATGGTGTCAATAGAAAACCTTATTTTTGGAAAATTTTGTATGTAGGGATTTATTAAATTCCTTTTTAATTTACATGAATTAATTCATAAAGAATCCATTAGTTGGAACTATGAACTTTAATTCATGTGTATTTAAAACCAAAATTCATTTTTAAAACTTTTCTAAGTTGCATACCGAATAAAAATGGGTTGCATTATTCTTTTTAAAAATTGAAATTTTATACTTAAAAGAGACTAAGATAGGTTTTAAATATAAAAACCAATCCATTATAAAAGAGACTAAGATTAATTTTGTTATGAATGAGGAATAAAATCAATTTTCCAAAAAAGAAAAATGATTCATATATATTTTTAAATTTGGATTACCAAAAATTGTAAGTATGCATGCGTGAAGTTGAATTTTCATGAATCAATCATTAAAAGAATTTGTCTAAAACCAATTGTCATGTGATTCTCCAATGGCTTTCTTAAATAAAATGGAAATTTTCAGGTCTAAATCAAAGTTTTATAATGTTTTTTTATTTTTAGTTTTCACAATTGTGATTGAGTTTTAAAACACGATCACATTTTAGTTTTAGAACACTTCGGTACAAGATTATTAGCATGCTTGAACAAAACTAATGTCTTTGGATTATTCTAATTGTTTATATGATTTTTCAAATTAAACAAACATATTTGCCAAAACACTTCATGGAAATTTCCAAATTATACACAACTTGTTGATATATTCTATTGTTGAAATTTCCAAATTAAACTAAGGTATTAATTAACATGGCTTCTATTCAAAAATTATAAAGTGAAAGAAAGGAGTTGAATTAATATAAACTAAATATAATGTTAATTATGGGTAATATAATCTGATGCAATATTATCTCTTTACTAAAATAATTTAAAAACTAAGTTATTGATGGGATGAATTATTGGAAAACAACTTTAAAAAAAGAAAGAAGAAGACACTATCAGATTTTTAAATTATGAATCAAAACTCGTTTCTAAGCATATATATGATTAAACAACAAACAAGTGTGGCCTTTCTTACATCCACACCAAGACACTAGGTCTATAATCTAATAAAATAAACATGAGAAGATAAGTTAAAATTGAATAAAATGATACTAACCTGTGTGCCTAATGATTCTCTGAAGTTGATGGAATGGATGATCAGGCTTTGATGGTGATGAACTGCTGAAATTACTAATGATGACTCAATGAAGCTAATGTATAGGACTTTCTAACATGTTGTGTATAGAGATGGATTCATCAAATAGCCCCACTAAGTAAGCCTTCACAACCTCTTGTAATGCGGCCTTGACGCTGTGATGGTTTCCTTAGATGAAGACGTCTGATGGTGAAGAGAATATCTTTCAAAGATGAATACATCAACAGTGATAAAGATGCAAATGAAAATTTGAACCATCATCTCATATGAAGACACTAGAAAAGGTGAATATGCACCAAAAATAGAGGCATTGTATAGATGTGATGCTCCGAAATCATAAACGAAGAAGTAGTGATGGAAACCTATGTCCGATACGGTGATGATCAGTATGGTGTTGCAGGAACTTCTTGTTCTGGTGGTGAGCAAATGATTGAGATAGGCAAACCGCGGACCTCTGAATCAACATGTGATGCTCCTATGGTTCTCTTGAAGCTCCCGGAATCCCTAAACAGATGTCTCAAGATTAATCAATGATCTATTGGTATTCTTCAAAGTGACGCATTGTTGACAAATTCTCTGGCAGAACGAATCTATGCTGGTGAAGCTGGTCCCCTGCTCTAACGCTGAATGTGGTGATCAAGCGTCGATCTAGTGTTGCTGGAGATGAAGTTTGCTCCTCCAAGAATGCCAAGAAAAGCTTCTCCATTAGTGATAAAGCCTCAGATGTCAGTGATGATCTCTAACTGTTACTCATTCTCGGTGTCATGTGCATGCTCAACCGAAAGATTCTTCTTTTGGAGACTTCCTCAAGAATGAACTCATCGAATGCATGGTGGCTGGAAAACGCGACTGACAAGCTCCTTTACATGGCCTGTGGTGATGCTTCTTCACGTGCGACCTCTAGTTGATTAACATATAGAATTCTCCATGAAATGGTGAAGCAACAGTCAAACTTCATGTGGCATGTCACGACCCAAATTCTGGGTGACCTAAAATTTGACCCATGACTTCAGGTCAAATGTTTGATCCTAAGGGTTCCTCCTAATCCAAACTGGCAGTTAACTAAAACACCCTAAATTTTTATTTTTATTTTTCTAAACATAAATCACAACAAATATTCCTCCAATTAACATTCCAACTTATGTAAAACAACTACTTAAGAGCAATAAGCAATTTAATATCAATAAGATATCAAATTCTGGGTGACCTAAAATTTGACCCATGACTTCAGGTCAAATGTTTGATCCTAAGGGTTCCTCCTAATCCAAACTGGCAGTTAACTAAAACACCCTAAATTTTTATTTTTATTTTTCTAAACATAAATCACAACAAATATTCCTCCAATTAACATTCCAACTTATGTAAAACAACTACTTAAGAGCAATAAGCAATTTAATATCAATAAGATATCTAACCAAAGTCTAACAAGAGTGTCCACAATAGAGCAAGTTTAATTCAAAATACAGTCCATAAATATTTACATAATTTAAAAATCTATTAGAATATGTTCCAATAACCCAACACAACCAAGGATAACAAAATCCTCTAAACTGCTTCAAAATCTCTTGGGACATCCTCAAGCCCTTCTTGTCCCATCTACTGATCATCAGAAGCTACATCTACATCTAAAAAGATTTAAGAAAGAAAGGGTGAGCATTCCACATTGCTTAATAGGGTGCCTTACACCTAAGGGTTAATTGGGATTACTGAGGTTCAAGTGAATACAAAATAAACAGTCCACCATAATTGATCAACCCAAACATTTTAATTTATATAATTATAACAATTTAACAATTTTCTACAATTAAATAAAATGCATGTGGGTTTGTGATACATAGTCATACAATGCACTATCATTTTCGGGCTTTCATCGAAGGATACACGTCCATACCTAAATACACTCCCCATTCATAGTCTTCTTAGGGTAGATTTTTGGGTATTTTACCCTAGGGATCTCACTCCCTTCTTAATTCACCTCTCACGGGCTTTTACTTTTCATTCCTATTTTATTTTTCTTTTTTTTTCCATTTCTTGCACCTTTCATAGTTTTTATTTTTCCTTCACACAACCATAATGCATATGAAATGCAATGAGATTAATTATCCTCAATCACAAGTATCACAAATATCAGATAAAATTCCCATGAATTCAAAATATCAATAAAATTACAATTTATACCATGATTTCATTGTTTCTCAAAAATCCCAATAATTCCAACAATCAAACACAATTATTTCTCCACAAGTAAATTACCAAAAACAATAGAATAAATTCTCAATAATTCAAATATCAATTAAACATAATTTCCACCAACATTCCATCATTTCTCAACAATCCCAATAATTCCAACAATCAAACACAATTATTTTTCCACAATTAAATTACCAAAAACAATCAAATAAATTCTCAATAATTCTAATATCAAATAAACATAATTTCTACCAAAGTTCCATTATTTCTCAACAATCCCAATAATTCCAACAATCAAACACAATTATTTTCCACAATTAAACACTTCCATTATCAAACAAAAATCCCAAAGAAAATTCCTAAATCACCCAATAAAATTTCTTGTATCATAAATATTACCTATTTAACTTCCAACAACGAGATTTATAATTTTTTTTTAAAGAAAAAAAACATTAAATAAAAGTTTTAAGGTTAAGTCTCCCCACCACAGATTTAACAATCCAATCGTTGAAAACGAAATCTAACACCATACGAATGTTCTTCGCGTTGAGTAGAGTATTCCCTCAAAATTTCACACGAAATGGAGTACATTTGGTCATCGAAACGGTCGGCCAAAAGTGGACTGTAGCACCATGTCCACAGTCGACTGAGAGCCCCTTGTTTCCTCATTTTCCTTTTTTTCTTCATTTTCTCTTTCTTCATCCTTTTTCTTTCCTTTTTAAACGAGCCACTAAAGGTGGCAACAACCTAACCCAAACACACACACACACATATTGATTTTGTTTTTTTTTTTTCTTCAATTCAATTCAATTCATTTTATTTTCTTAATTCATGGTTTTTTTACAACACAAAATAAATTATCAAACACCATGCCAAAAATTTTAGTTTTCTCAAATTTATTATTAAACAATTTAATTTAATTTATACTTAATTAGTTCTAATTGATTTTAATTAATTCATTTTTCATTTTTTCGTTTCCGTTTTTTTTTTTCACTTTTTGTTTTCGAAAATTTTCAATTTCTATGATCTTAAAGAATTTCCTACTAAAAAGTTGATGTGACACAAAAATTCAACTCGTTTGATTGACCAATAAAATCTTCCAAATTCACCAACCCAAAATTGATACTTGTTCTCCAATCACATTTATTTATTTATTTATTTTTACTTTTCAACCACCACCAAAAAGGAAGAATTTTCAAACTTGAAATTCCAATGTGGCTTAAAATACCCGGTCATTACATTCTACCCCCTTAAAAGAAATTTCGTCCCAAAATTTAAACGAGCTTACCTTAAAAATTATAGAAGAGTTGCAGATAGTGTTGCCTCATTTATTCCTTAGGTTCCCAAGTGGCTTCTTCCATCCCATGGTGTTGCCACCACACTTTGACTGTGGGAATCACCTTGTTCTTGAACCTATGCTCTCCAACTTCCAGAATTTGCAAAGGTTCCTCCACATAAGAAGCATCTTCGCTAATATGAACATCTTGTAAGTCAACTACCCAAGTTGGATCTGGAATACACTTCCTTAACATTGACACATGGAAGACATCATGCATGTGGGACAATTGTTGAGGCAATATTAACTTGTATGCCACTGGGCCCAATATCTTATCGATCTGAAACAGTCCCACAAATCTAAGGGATAACTTCCATTTTTCCCAAATCGAAATATGCCTCTTCAAGGGGACACCTTAATAAAAACCTAATCCCTTTCTTCAAACTCTAAAGTCCTTTTTCTTTGGTCTGCATAGCTTTTTTGTCTATCTTGAGTGATCTTAAGCTTTTCCTTGATGAGTTGTATATTTTTTGTAGTCTCTTGGACAATCTCATGTCCTAACAAATGACTCTCACCCAACTCTGTCCAACACAAGGGCGATCTACAAGGTCTCCCATAGAGTGCTTCATAAGGCACCATGCTAATGCTAGATTAGTAACTATTGTTATAAGCAAACTTTGCCAAAGGTAAATAGTCTTCCCAATTCCCTCCAAAGTCCAAAACACAAGCCTTTAACAAGTCTTCTAAAATCTGGATTACTCTTTTGATTGACCATCTGTCTGAGGGTGAAAAATAGTGCTAAAATTCAATTGGGTGCCCATAGCCCTTTGTAAACTCTGCCAAAACTGATAAGTAAACTTAGGGTCCTTGTTAGACACTACAGAAAAAGGTATTCCATGCAACCTCACAATTTCCTATATATATAACTTAGCCAGAGAGTTCATGGAGTCAGTAGTCTTCATAGCTAGAAAATGGGTTGACTTAGTAAGTCGGTCCATAATAACCCAAACTCCATTTTTCTTACTTCTAGTTCTAGGCAACCTTATCACAAAGTCCATAGTGATATGATCCCATTTCCACTTAGGAATAGGTAAAGGTTGCAACAACTATGCAAGCTTTTGGTGTTTAACTTTCATTTGTTGATAGATTTGATAGTTAGCAATATACCGAGCAATGTCTCTCTTCATCCCACTCCACTAGAATTGTCTCTTTAAGTCTTGATATATTTTGGTACTCCCAGGGTGGATGGTATGCTTTGCCCTATGAGCATCTGCTAGAAGTTCATTATTCAACTCCACATCCCTTGGCACACACAATCTCCCTTTAAATCTCACACTCTCATCTACATGCATAGACCAATTTTCATCTACTTCACCTTCTACTAACCGGGCTTTAGCTTTTTCTAAAAACTCATCATGAACTTAGGCCTCCACTATTCTTTGGATAATCATTGGTCTAGTCGATATATTGTACAAGAATGGACCCTGTCCTTTCTAACCAAGACAAGCTCAAAACCCTCAATAACTGCATGCATCTCAAACTCTTTCAAACACAAGCTAGATAACTGGCCATAGCTCGTCCTACTCAAGGCATCCACTACAACATTCATCTTTCCAGGATGGTAATGAAGAGCAAAATCATAATATTCCAATGTCTCCATCCATCTCCTTTACCTAGAGTTCAAATCTTTTGAGCAAAGATGTATTTCAAACTCTTATGATCAGAGTACACCTCAACTTCTATCCATACAAATAGTGTCTCCAAAACACCACTATTGCATGCTCCAAATCATGTGTTGGATAGTTCCATTCATGCGGCTTTAGTTGCCTTGAGGCATAAGTATCACCTTGCCTTGCCGCATTAGCACGTACCCTAGCCCCATTGTAGAAGCATCACAATAAACCGTAAACAACTCTCCACTAATAGGGGTAGTTAACACTAGAGCAGTGATCAATTTCTACTTCAACTCCTGGAAAGCATTCTCACATTCCTCATTCCATTCAAATTTCACTCATTTTTCTAGTCAATCGAGTCATCAGTGCTACAATTCTAGAGAAGTCTTCCATAAACTTCCTATAATATCCAGCCAACCTCTAAGAAACTCCTAACCTCAAATACATTAATAGGCATTTTCCACTCCTACACAACTTTCACCTTGGAATGGTCCATTGCTATTCCTACCTCAGAAACCACATGGCCTAAGAAATTCACTTCAATAAGCCAAAACTCACTTTTGTCCAACTTTTCATACAATTGGTGTTTTCTTAAAGTTCTAAGGGTGGTCACCAAATGTTGCTTACTGATTACTACTCAAAAAGTGCTATTTGATAGCTTGTAATTAACTCTTTTAAACACTTTTGAGTAGTAGTTATTACCTTTTAACTCAATTAGCATATTAAGTACCTTTGCAATCGTTTCTAATCAAATTGTGTAAGTTTTGGTGCTTTTGATAGTAATTTGATCACCAAAGCAATCCAAGATTGAGGAGAGTTCTATGGAATCCATGGCAAAGCAATTGGAAGCTCATTAACATGAAGAACCTAATCTTTGAAGCTTTATAGTCCTTTGCCATAAGCAAATCATGAATGCAAGGAGGGAAAGCAAAGAGAGAAATCTAACATGAAGAATTCAAGAGGATAGAAACTATTGGACACTTTTGGAGTACTTCCTGGAGCTCAATTTATGCATACTATATGTCGTTTCGAAGCTCGGGAAGTCAGAAATCCAACGCTTCAAATGGTACATGATTCGGAGCTAAAATGAAGAAGTTAGAGCCATTGGAAGCCGATCACACCAAGCTGAAGGCCAATTTCGCAGGCTGCGAAATCACAAGAGGATGGCTGCGAAATGGTGTTCTTCAACTTGCGAAATTTTGCAGCCATCTTGAACTCCTGCGAAATCCTCCTAAGTGCTTCCAGATATTTGCGACCGACATTTTTAGATTTTTTGCTTCAGATATTTGATGTCTAAATCCCCATTTTCTCCTTGTAATCCACCTATCATAGGATTCCTCAGTCTTTAAGTAAGAGCAAAGGGTAAATAGCCTCATATATATTATTTGTAATTTCCATTACAGAAATATCTCGGGAGCTTGTTCTCAGAGACAATTTTTGTATAGTTTTGAAAGGAAGTAAAACACAGAGCTTTGCTCTGCCTTACCTACTCAATTTGATTGTATTTTTCTAACTAGCCAAACAAGCTCTGAGGATGTTTCCTCAGAGAACGAGTGGCTAGACTTTTAGTTCCTTGGAGCTAAGGTAGCCGGGTAAGGCCCCGAATGCAAGAATTGGTAGTTTTTTTGTTTCAGCCGTTAATGAAGAGAAAGTGTGACCCGTTAATGATTTCAATGTTTTTAGTTAACTTAAAACGCCTTCAATTCACCTGGGCCAACACTTGGTAAGGCAAGTGATCTCCGTCCATTGAGATGCACTAGTTTACCTCTTGCGAGCCTTTGGGAGGTGACTTGAAGGTAGGATTTTCTAGAATTGCCAACACTTGGTAAGCTTTTGGACTCTAAGGAGACATCCATTAGTTATCTCTTGCGAGCTTGAGAAGGGAAGTCCAAAGTTAATGATCACCTTGAATGGTGAAGGCTAGGTGAGAGGCACGAGCCATTGCAAGATGCATCAGTGAGAGGGAATTAGTACTGAAATCCATTAAAGGGAAGCATCTGTACAACACCGGTTAGAGAATTAACTATATCTTAAGTCTCTAATGCGAGGAAAAGATTCAAGTGACCGGAGCTCTGTTTTTGCATGAGGAGCCTGACCCCAGTGAACCTAAAACTCCAAGGAACGCTTTTCTTCATAATTAATTCCCATTACTTTCTTTTTAGTTAGCTTAAAATCAATTCGTTTTAAACCAAAGTTTATGTTTTCTTTTGAAGCTAACCTTGAAATGAGAAAGCACCAATTCAACTTTGAATTGGTATCAGTTGTAAGTTGAAAACCCTTCCCAGTGAACGATCCTAGAGCCACTATGCTATATTAGTTAAGGCTATCCTAGTGCATGGTGATATAGGTTATAAATTTTGTTGATTACTCCTGTTTGAGGACCAAACTCAAGGTACACCAGCTAGGCACGTGATCAAATGGCGTTGTTGCCGGGGAAGGTGCCAACTTCATAGTGATGTTATTTCATATTACTTGTGATTTTCATCACAAGTTTGGTGATTTTTATTTCATTTTACTAACTCTTTTAATTGTTTCTTTTACTTGTTCATACTCTAACATATCTTTTAATTTAGTTTTAGTTAATTTTAGTCTTTTTGGTAGTCTTGTTTTCTTTTGTTTTTGTTTTTATTGCAGTACTAGTTGTGTATGCCAAATTGGATAAGAGATAGTGGAGGAAGGCTTGTGAAACGTGAAACACCTCATAACAAGGAATTGGAATTGAGCTTGATTATCATGGAAGCTACACCTGAAGATTAGCATAATCACCATGGTCATCAGGACAATCCCAATGCATTCAGATCAATGAGGGACCGCATGCATCCACTTCGTATGAGTGCACCATCATGTATAGTGCCCCCTACAGAGCAGCTAGTGATTAGACCGCATATTGTTCCACTTCTACCAACTTTCCATGGGATGGAAAGTGAGAATCCCTATGCACATATTAAGGAATTTGAAGATGTTTGTAATACATTCCAAGAGGGAGGAGCTTCGATCGACTTAATGAGGCTTAAGTTATTTCCTTTTACTTTAAAGGATAAGGCCAAGATTTGGCTTAATTCTTTAAGGCCAAGGAGTATCCATACGGATTGATTTACAAGCTGAATTCCTCAAGAAGTTTTTTCCTACTCACAGAACAAATGGCTTGAAAAGGCAAATTTCAAACTTCTCAGTTAAAGAGAATGAGAAATTCTATGAGTGTTGGGAAAGATACATGGAAGCCATCAATGCTTGTCCTCACCATGGTTTTGATACATGGCTATTGGTGAGTTATTTCTATGATGGGATGTCTTCCTCAATGAAGCAACTCCTCGAGACAATGTGTGGAGGAGATTTCATGAGTAAGAATCCAAAGGAAGCTATGGATTTCTTAAGTTATGTGGCTGAAGTTTCAAGGGAATGGGATGAACCGAACAAAGGAGAAGTGGGGAAGATGAAGTCTCAACCGAATGCTTTCAATGCTAAGGCTGGGATGTACACCTTGAATGAAGATGTTGATATGAAAGCAAAGTTTGCAGCTATGACAAGAAGATTGGAGGAGCTAGAACTGAAAAAGATACATGAAGTGAAAGCTGTTGCTGAAAAACCAGTGCAAGTAAAGCCATGTCCTATTTGTCAATCTTATGAACACTTGGTGGAGAAGTGCCGTACAATACCAGCTGCTAGAGAAATGTTTGGAGATCAAGCAAATGTCATTGGACAATTCAAGCCCAATAACAATGCTTCGTATGGAAATACTTACAACTCAAGTTGGAGGAATCATCCAAATTTTTCTTGGAAGCCAAGAGCACCTCAGTACCAACAGCCAGCTCAACCATCTCAACAAGCTTCAAGTCTTGAACAAGCAATAGTGAATCTCAGCAAGGTTATGGGAGATTTTTTTGGAGACCAAAAATCCATCAATGCTCAACTCAGTCAAAGAATTGACAGTGTAGAGAATACATTGAATAAAAAGATGGATGAGATGCAAAATGACTTATCTCAGAAGATAGATAATCTCCAATACTCAATCTCAAGGCTCACTAACTTGAATACAGTGCAAGAGAAGGGTAGATTTCCTTCTCAACCTCACCAAAACCCCAAGGGTATCCATGAAGTGGAAACTCATGAGGGAGAATATTCACAGGTGAGAGATGTTAAAGCCTTGATCACTCTAAGGAGTGGTAAAAAGGTTGAGTTGCCAACACCCAAGCCACATGTTGAAGAGGAAGAAGAAGAAGAGACAAAGAAGAGGGAGGAAATCAAAGGAAAGAAGAAAGATATCAGTGAAGGGAAAGAGGACCATGATTCAACAGTGAATGCAATTCGGAGAAAGAGCTTATTAAGTAAGAAATGTTGAAGAAACACACATCTCCACCTTTTCCTCAAGCTTTGCAAGGGAAAAAAAGGATAAAAAATGCATCAGAAATTCTTGAAGTATTGAGACAAGTGAAAGTCAATATTCCATTGCTAGATATGATTAAACAAGTTCCAACATAAGCAAAATTCCTAAAGGACTTATGTACTATCAAAAGAGGGTTGAATATGAATAAGAAAGCCTTCTTGACTGAGCAAGTAAGTGCTATCATACAATGCAAGTCTCCTTTGAAGTACAAAGATCCAGGATGTCCTACCATTTCAATCATGATTGGGGGAAAGGTAGTAGAGAAGGCTTTGTTAGACTTGGGAGCAAGTGTGAATTTGCTACCATACTCTGTCTACAAGCAATTGGGACTTGGTGAATTGAAGCCAACATCAATCACTCTATCTCTAGCTGATAGATCAGTGAAAATTCCAAGGGGGATAATTGAAGATGTCTTAGTTCAAGTTGATAACTTCTACTATCCAATAGATTTTGTTGTTCTTGATACAGACTCCATGGTAAAGGAAGCTAATTATGTTCCTATCATCTTTGGAAGGCCATTTCTTGCTACCTCAAATGAAATCATCAATTGTAGGAATGGACTCATGCAACTCACTTTTGGTAACATGACACTCGAGCTCAATATCTTTTATATGTCTAAAAAGCTAATCACTCCGAAAGAAGAAGAAGGTCTAGAAGAGGTATGCATTATTGGCACTCTAGTGGAGGAGCACTATAATCAGAATATGCAAGACAAGTTGAATGAAAGTATTGGGGATCTTGAAGAAGGGTTGCCTGAACCCTCTGATGTGCTTGCTACTCTACAAGGTTGGAGGAGGAGAGAAGAGATTCTACCTTTGTTCAATAAAGAGGAGGCACACGAAACTGCTAAAGAAGAGACCCCAAAGATCAATTTGAAGCCTCTGCCCATGGAGTTGAAATACACATACTTGGAAGAAAATAAACAATGCCCTGTTGTTATATCTTCATCTCTTACTAGTCATCAGGAGATTTCTCTACTTGAAGTTCTTAAGAGGTGTAAGAAAGCAATAGGATGGCAAATATTTGACTTGAAAGGCATTAGTCGTCGTTTGGTTTGTACACATCATATATATATGGAGGAAGAAGCTAAACCAATTCGTCAACCTCAAAGAAGATTGAATCCTCATTTGCAAGAGGTAGTGCGAGCTGAGGTATTGAAGCTACTTCAAGCAGGTATTATCTATCCCATATCTGACAGCTCTTGGGTGAGTCTTACTCAAGTGGTACCAAAGAAGTCAAGGATTACTGTGGTTCAAAATGAAAAAGGAGAAGAAATTGCTACACGCCTCACCTCAGGTTGGAGGGTGTGTATTGATTATAGGAAATTGAATGCTGTGACAAGGAAATATCATTTTCCACTACCATTTATTGATCAAGTGTTGGAGAGAGTCATTGGCCATCAAGGGTACTCCGGGTATTTTCAAATTGAAATTGATGTTGAAGATCAGGAGAAGACCACTTTCACATGTCCATTTGGAACATACGCCTACAGAAGAATGCCTTTTGGTTTATGTAATGCACCTGCAACATTCCAAAGATGTATGCTTAGTATCTTCAGTGATATGGTGGAACGAATTATGGAGGTTTTCATGGATGACATCACCATATATGGAGGTACATTTGAAGAATGCTTAGTCAACTTGGAAGCGGTTCTTAACAAATGCATTGAAAAGGACTTGGTGCTCAACTGGGAGAAATGCCTGGTGAATAGGTGGAGTTTAACATACTGTAGGTGCTTGGGTATTAAAATTCATTCTCAAAAGTACGAGGTAAAATCCGAGTAGTTAGTGGTTGAAAGATCCTTAAAGCTTGATGCCCTAAACCTTAAGTGGTTGGGAGTCATCGATGGACCCCCGTTACATAGACAATTTAGAAAAGAATACCTTTAAGCCGTGTACTCCTACATGAAAAAAATTGTGAAACAAAAGGGTGCGTTCTTAGCCTATTGAATTTGGTCAGTTTGCTAAGTGTTGAAAAAGAACTAGGTTGGGGGGAGAGATTAGTTTAGCATACTATATTAGGAAACTATCAAGTAATATTTAGATTTTAGTGGAAGAGTAAGGTTTGGTCCTTTGGAAGTGGAAATGATTTTAAAGCTTCAATTTGCATAATGCCTTCTCTTTATGAATTGTGATTAGGCAAAGTATTTGATAACTTTTGTTGAAATTTGAGTTTTATATTTCTTTAATGTCCCATGTGAGAGTTTAATCATCATGCCACTTAAAATATTTTGAAGTGATCAGCATGATCTTGTAAAGTATATTACTTTTTAGTTTACTTTTTCTCTCCTTTATTGCTAAGGGACTAGCAATATGTCGGTTGGGGGGAGTGATTACTACTCAAAAAGTGCTATTTGATAGCTTTTAATTAACTCTTTTAAACACTTTTGAGTAGTAGTTATTACCTTTTAACTCAATTAGCATATTAAGAACCTTTGCAATCGTTTCTAATCAAATTGTGTAAGTTTTGGTGCTTTTGATAGTAATTTGATCACCAAAGCAATCCAAGATTGAGGAGAGTTCTATGGAATCCATGGCAAAGAAATTGGAAGCTCATTAACAAGAAGAACATAAGCTTTGAAGCTTTATAGTCCTTTGCCATAAGCAAATCATGAATGCAAGGAGGGAAAGCAAAGAGAGAAATCTAACATGAAGAATTCAAGAGGACAGCAACTGTTGAAAACTTTTGGAGCACTTCCTAGAGCTCAATTTATACATACTATATGTCGTTTCGAAGCTTGGGAAGTCAGAAATCCAACGCTTCAAACGGTATATGATTCAGAGCTGAAATGAAGAAGTTAGAGCCATTGGAAACCGATCACACCAAGCTGAAGGCCAATTTCGCAGGCTGCGAAATCAGCCTTTGGCTGCAAAATCACAAGAGGATGGCTGCGAAATCAGCCTTTGGATGCGAAATGGTGTCCTTTAGCTTGTGAAATTTCGCAGCCATCTTGCACGCCTGCGAAATCCTCCTGAGTGCTTCTAGATATTTGCGATCGACATTTTTAGATTTTTTGCTTGAGATATTTGATGTCTAAATCCCCATTTTCTCCTTGTAATCCACCTATCATAGGATTCCTTAGTCTTTAAGTAATAGTCACTGGTTCAACCACCGGTCCAACTAGTGAACCGTGAATCGGTAACTTTTCTGATTTTGAAAACATTAGTTTTAAACCAACTGAAAATAGAGAAAGAAGCTCACAGAGCGACGCAACAGTTAGTAATCAACCAAGCTTCCTAAACTCACACTACAAGTGGTGGCTTCGAGCGGCTATCTACATCTTATTTTTTCCTGCTAGCCAATCCATAGCCACTCTCTTGGGAAGATTGTACGATGACAAAGGTGGAAATAGCAAAGGGATGGCCATATTTGTTCAATCAGCAGGGGAACTTCCCAATCCTCCTTCCCCTCCTATTTTTCTTCTCACCATCCGCCAAATCCATGCTTTGTTAGCCTCTCAAAGGCCCGTTTTCATATATAGTTTCAACAAAGTACTTTTTGAAGATGCATTAAACCGTTCCTTTATCTAATGCATTACTTCACCCACACTGACACTCATTGGAGTCTGTTGGTATTTACTTTTGTGGGATATTATTTGATATCTACTTGAACATTGGATACAATTAGACTAAAATGTTGCCTTATATTCTAGGCATACTGTAGAGAACTCTGTAAAATTTGGAGCACATCGAGATGGCTTTGTGATCCATATCTCATGAAGCATAGCAGGGCTCTTTTGTTACTAAGTAGTGATTTTGGCACTACAGGGCTCTTCAATTTCTTTCTTAATTTTTCAATTTGCACGAATGTGGAAACTTTTACACATCAATCATTTGCTACAATAATAATCATGTAAATTTGGTTCACTTTTCCCATTCTCTATAATTGATTGACTTAGGAGCTGTATGGAGAGGAAAATGACATGGGTCGGTGTTTG
The DNA here is from genome assembly GCF_004353265.1 of Vitis riparia. Taxonomy (NCBI): domain Eukaryota; kingdom Viridiplantae; phylum Streptophyta; class Magnoliopsida; order Vitales; family Vitaceae; genus Vitis; species Vitis riparia. Next base: position 17,854,710 of record NC_048449.1, on the reverse strand, counting down.
ACAATAATAGGAAACATCTGATGCAGGCTCTTGGTATTAAAATGAGCTAAAGACGGGTTTGGATACTTCTTTCAAATGAAAATTGACATGCATAATTTTTAGTGGATTCATGCCTCAATCTTAACAATACAGGTTGACCACTCAGAAATTGGGACCACAACCTAGCCTAAGCTTGATCTAGGCACTACTGGCACTACTTAGAGACGAGTATTTATTGTGACACTCAGTTGCATCTTGTTTAGCTGATCCAGGAGGCTTGTTTTATCAAAGAAGCAAGACCTTTCGATGTTTATGGATGAATTCCTCTTGGCAGCATTGGTTCTTTAATATTCACCAAAAAGTGAACAGGCTTGGAGCCATAGGTAGATATTTTACAAAGCCTTCTGTACTGTTGTCTTATGCTAAGTACTGAATATAAATGTTGTTAAGGGTACCACCAGTGACATGCAGATGCAATGTTGATTATGGGAACACCAATGGCATAGTGCATCACCGGATATTTGAGTTTGCCAAGGAGGCCTTTACATCATTGACTACACCTGAATATGCAGGTGTTGTTGAGATTACTAATTTTGTTGTTAGTTTGAGTGATTAAATATTGAAAGTTTGGGCTGCAATAGAGCATATTCTCAGGAAAGGAATTCATTCCTACATAGAAATTCTAGACTCTGCTTTTCTATTTTAATCTTAGTGACTGCATTTACCTTCCTGATAAATTAAATGAGGGAGGGGGCTGCGGTGAGAATTTATTCAGCTGCTGTTTGGCTTATAAAATAGGAAACAATTTATTCTTTCCATTTGTATCAGCATGACTCAATTGATTAATTAGCTAAAACTTAAGCTAAATTTGTTGACTTGTCTTCCATTTTCTACCCATCTTTCTATATATATTTTGCACATCAACGTTAATTTAATAAGGTCTTGGTATTGTTTTATTCTCTTGCACAAACTATTCTTCAAAATACTTTACCATGGCATATATAAACTTGTCATTTGCTTAACATTGTTTAAAGGGCTTGACATTATTTGAGCTTTTCTCCTACAAATGCTTCAATGGCATGGCAATGCAACCAGCCTTCAGGCAATGGCACCCACTTACATACTCTGCAAGAGCCCACAATGGAAAAATATTCCTATAATCTGCACAGTGTAACATGCAGTTCTTCATGAAGGCTCCAGTGATTTCCTGCCATAGATAATTGATGATCAAATGGTTAGACTACCACCCAGTATATATAGTCAGCTACGAAAGAACATCATTTTCCATTTCCCAAAACCATGTTAAAATGTTACTCCTTTTATTTTTAATTCATGTTCAAGTGTGCTACCTGTTGGAGAAAATCACCATCTTCCATTTGGGAATTAATCAACTTTGCAGCCTTGTGAAGAGGTGTTGGGTCTCTCTCCGCCTATTAGAAAGGAAATGTTAGACTCATATGTTTGGGGAGAAGCCATATTGTGAAAATAATGTAGAAGACCAAGTTAAGCTTAGTGATAATGGAACTGTATCAAATAACCTGCCCAGAAGAAAGCAGCCCCATCAGAGCCCACCCAGTTTGTACCAGATTTGACTTGTTTCCTTCAAGAGGTGTATGTTTCTGTATCACCAAGCACAAGGATTACTTTTTTTTTTGTCCATTTTTCTGTCAGAAAACAGAGAGCAGTGGGTGGCATGTAAAAATTACCTTGTCTCGCCAAGAAATATAGCTCTCTCCCCAACCACCATCATCTCTTTGTGATTTGAGTACAAACTCAACAGCTCTACCAATAGTAAGACAGTTGTGGTAAGTCTTGCCAGCAGCTGCTAGGCCCCCAAGTGCCCACCATGAGCTAAAGATGAAACGTACTCCCCACTTGCCATACCTGGTGAAATGCTTCTTTGTTTAAATGGATCTGCATTGCATATAAAAAAAAATATTTCCCTAGTGAAATAGTAATAGTGGATTTGAAAAACATACCATGAGCCATCAGGCATTTGTTGGTCTTCAATGTACTTGGTAGCATTTGTGATGAAATTGTCTATCTCCCCTGTTCTGTGTCCGGGGTATAACTTCTTAAACAAAACTAGAGCCTGAATTGCTGATGCAGTGCACTCAACATACCTAGATCATCGTTTTGTTGGTCTCCAAGGAAGTTAAATCTAGTAGAGTTAGAAAAGAAAGTTGGTCTATTATTAAGAATCTTACTCATGCTCGATGACAAGGTCTTCAAACATTTTAGTGGGGTTGGGCAGCTGAAAAGAGAAGGGATTGGCATTGATTTAGATTCAAAGAATACAGAAAGAGAGAGAGAAAAAGCGAGAGAAAACGGAAACATTGAAGTTATTTAAACATGTTGAAGTAATTTACCTCCAACAATTCTGAAGCTCCTGCAGGCTCCCAGCCTACTATACCACCATTTTTACTCCACAGTGGTTTTGAAAATAGGGGTTATTGCTACTAAGAAGTTATGACTTGTTTTGTGATGGGGGAAACCATGGAAATGGCCTAAGGAAGATGGTTCTCACCTGTTGGGAAAACAGGATGTTGACAGAATCAAATAGCCATTCAGGTTCCATCTTCAGACCAACAATTTCTAGTGCCATCATTGAAAAGAGGAGACAACATTGTAACAGAGAGAGGACTTTAGTGAGAAACCAAGTGACTTTAGTTAATCTGCAAGCCCTGACTCAATTGAAGTGTTTGCGCAGAAAGAGTTATCTTCAAACCTTCTACAGTGCAATCAGAAACTTGCCAACCATGATCCTGATCTGAGAGTGTCCATGATCCTTTGAAAATGTGGCGGTACATGCTTTTAAAGTCACTAGAAGGATTGTCCTTGACCTTCAAGATTTCAAGCAATACGAAGTAAATGGACCATGAGAAACCCAAGTAGATTCTGGTTAAAGTAAAGCCATAAACAATGGAATTCAAGATCAAACCTGAGATTCCTTTAGGAATTCATGGCCTTTCTTTAGTGTAGGTCCAATTTCATTCGTCATATTGCAAGCTAGCAGTGCTTGAAGGGCAAGACTGGTGTCCCACTCTTGACTACCAAAGGTCTGCAACAATCGACAATTTCAACAATTAGGCAGGAAAGGGATAAAAGCATAGCTTTAAACCAATTTCATACTTGAAAAATTTTAAGAAAAAGATGACTGGATATTATCTATTTTTTCTACAACTGTTTGGGAGATTAGTGATTGAACTTGTTTTCTGACCTGCATCTTTATTCCATCTTCTCCAACCCATATATAATCTGGAATCCTAGCAAGGTGCTTCTTGAAATAATCCCCGTTTGGATCTTCAACCCAACATGAAAGCATACACAATACCTGTTCAATTTAAGCCATATTAGCACCCCAAAGAAGAGATATACTGTCTGAACAGACATTATCCATTGTAGAAAAATTACCTTCTCCACACATCCAATGGTAATGTATCGACTGTTTTCATCTTCATAATGGATGTGTTTCATTGTTACTTCAAGAGCCTTCTGTCTTAAGTTGTTGAAGGGCCAACGAGTAAGAAGAGGCTCAGTACACATGTACAAAATATCCCACATTAGATCTTGTATTAGGGGATGGGGGTAGTAGAGATCTTCCTGCAATAAACAATTTTGAATGTGTGTTTCATGCATGCGTTTCATCGGAAAAGGAAAAGTGTTCCATACAAAATCAAAACTTACCTTTGCACAAAGATGCCGTACTTTCTTCCAGTTGATTTCATTATATGATTGAAGGAAGAGCTCTTCTCTCAGTTCTAGAACAAGAGGTGTGATTGGGCCAACGAATCATTTACCATATAGGTATGACATGGGCATGAAAATCAACCGACTGTAGCACCAAATTTTTGCTGCATTTATCATCTCGAATTATAAGAAGCTAGACCAAAGATAGGAAAGTGAAAGCTAAACCAAAGTAGACATGGGAATGGCATTTCTTAAGACTAATAAACCATCCTCAGGTTGAATTTGTAAGTATTCATGCATGATTTTATATTTGTGTAAGGCTGAAGTACTTACACAGTTTTGGGCTTAGCATTTTGAGTCAGTGTGACCAATTCCAAGTTTTATGCAAGATGGCCTTAGGATGTAAAATACATTAAGTGCAGAAGTAGATGTTAAATTCAAGCACTTGAGTAAATGGCTACACCACAAACCTGGATGCATAGGAAAATGAGAGGGGAAGAGCCAAAACTGTTGATCTTAAATCAACATTGATAAAGAATATATAATTTTAGGTTGTTGGAACACATTTTATTGATGAAGAGTGCTGAATTTATACATGAGCTTGTAACTGAAATGACATTAGAATAACAGAAAATCAAGCTACTAGATAATGATGAACTACTTCCTATAAAATAGAAACCAAATCTTGACCAAATAAAAACATGAAAATATTTGGATGTTGCAAATTTTGTGCAAGACTCCAACTGCAATATTTAACTTCAAAATTCAAATTCTAGCAGATACTAAGGCAAAATTCAAAATTCAACACTCCTCCTTGACTTAGTAGATGCAAACTCCAAGTCTTCCATATAGAAACTCAAACCAAACTTTGAAAGGGGTCTGCTTCTTTAATGCTTTTGTTGGCAATCTGTTAAGCAAATATACTGCTGTACTTGCAACTTCAACCCAAAATTTTTTAGGCAGATCTTTTTCATGTAGAAGACATCTTGTCATCTCCAAAATCGTTCTATTTTTCCTCTCCATGACTCCATTTTGTTGTGGATTATATGGTGCAGTGAGCTGGTGAACAATGCCCGCATTCCCTTTTAAGGATGGTGTCTTTTGAGGTCCACCAACATCAGTATGCACCAGTTGTAATTTTTGGGTTGCTCTCCAGGATGTTTTCTTTGGAAAGGGAAGTTTAGTTTGCTTCCCATATTGACAAGTAGCACATATAGGAAGATCTTTTTCTAAGTCAGGAAGTCCTTTAGCTATTTGATTTTTCTTCATGTAGAGCACAACATCATGATGAAAGTGCCCGAGCCTTCTGTGCCAAAGTATTGTTGTGCTATCTTGTTGTAAAACAGCAGCATGCTCATCTTCCAGTAAATTCAAGGCAAAACTCTTGCCCTTCATTTTTATGTTGAACACCTCTTTGCCTTTAGCATCCTTGATAATGCAATTCCTATTTTCAAAATAAACTTTAAATCCTTTCTCAACGAGCTGTCCAACACTGAGGAAGTTTTGGTCAATGTCAGGCACAAACAAAACATTAGAAATGAGTTTCAAACTTGTTTGGCTTTCGACAGCAATCGTTCCTTTGCCCTTCATTGGAATATACTCACCATTTCCAATTCTGACTTTGGAAATAGCTGTTCTATCAAGTTCTCTAAAAAGATCTTGATTATTTGTCATGTGGTTTGTACAACCACTATCCACAAGCCAACTTTTAGAGGTGCTTTTATTAGCAAAACATGTTGCTACAAACAATTGCTCCTCTTGATAATAGTCAACCGTTGCACTAGTTTCTTTCTGCTGTTGATTTTTGCAAATCCTATCCACATGTCCTTGTTTACCACACTTGTTGCATTGCACATTTGGTCTCCACCAACATTTTTGTGGAGAATGATTTGTCTTCTTGCAATGAGGACAAGGTGGAAAAACTCCATTTTTCTGGTTGTTGTTGCTTGGCTTGTTGTTATTCTTCTTTCCATTTTTATGGCATGTATTTTTCTGCATTCTTGCTTGAAATGCTCCTTCTACAATGTCTCCTTTTCTCATGAGTCTTCTTTGTTCCACAGCCTCCAAGGAATGTAATAATTATGTCAAGCTAATAGTTGATAGATCCTTTGAATTCTCCAAAGAGGAAATTATAGCTTCATATTTCTCAGGAAGTGTAACCAATATCTTTTGAACAATCTTCTCATTGGAAAATTCTTTTCCAAGCAGCCTAACTTTGTCAGCTATTGAAAGAAGTTGTGCAACATAGTCTTTAACAACATCAGACTCCCTCATTTTCTTTATTTTAAATTCTCGAATCAAGTTCATCACCTGCATGTTCTTGATTCTTTCATCTCCTTTGTATTCCTCCTTGAGATACTCCCAAATTTCTATAACTAAATCAATTTTCATGATTTTGATGAAAATTGATGGTAAAACTGCAGCAAACAAGCAAGCCTTCGCTTTAGCCTTTCTTGTCTTTCTTTCTTTATGCAACTTCATTTGAGCCACAATTGGATCGGCTCCCAGGGGAGGAACTTCATAATTTTCTTCCACTGATTCCCAAACATCAAGTGCTCGTAGATGAACTATCATTCTAACAGCCTAAGTTTCATAATTGTCTCCATCAAGAATTGATGGTGCAGTTATGAGACTTGACTCCTCCATTGCTAGATGATTTTAGAAGGTGCTTGGGTTCACTCGTGGTGTTTTGGGTTCACTTACCTCACAGGTCTTTAGGTGTTTAGGCACTCTCAAGGTATTCAGGCTCACTCAACTCACTGGCCTCTCAAGATAACTTTAGCTCTGATGCCACAATGTTGATCTTAGATTAACATTGATACAAAATATATAATTTTGGGTTACTGGAACACACATTTTATTGATGAAGAGTGATGAATTTATACATGAGCTTGTAATTGAAATGACATTAGAATATCAGAAAATCAAGCTACTAGATAATGAAGAACTACTTCCTATAAAATAGAAACCCAATCTTGACCAAATAAAAACAAGAAAATATTTAGATGTTGTAGATTTTGTGCAAGACTCCAACTATAATATTTAACTTCAAAATTAAAATTCTAGCAGATACTAAGGCAAAATTCAAAATTCAACAAAAACTCGGGGGCATTGGGTTGCTTCCTGACCAGTTAAACAAGCCAAAAATCTACACGGAAGAAACAATATCATATAAGATTCAGTTCATCACACAAGAATGCATTGTATAGGATGAATGTGAACTTGTGTTTGAAATGGCCATACTGAAAGCCAAATCTTTCCACAAGAGGGAATGGATGTCACTCCACTACGATCGAGGATCCATTTACACCCTCTTGCACAAGCATTGTCTCTACCACCATCACACCCTTCTCCAAGGATATGCATACAAATGTAGCTAAGTGTTGTACAAAACAGGATGCTGTGTTCCTCAATATGCAATCCCCACCCACCATCTTCATTCTTCAATGTACATAAGCCATTTTCACACTTTAAAGCTCCAAGCCCATTTATGAAGTTAGGATGATGACTAGGTTCAAAATATATATATACCTGATGACAATATAGGTAGCGACGAATTCTTTGCGATATTCTCCAAGCAGTACAATGTCAAGATGCCCTATAATGTATAGACATATGACCTGCATTTTCCATGAAATTATGCCAATGAGAAAGACCATTAAAATGATCTATATACATGATTTTAAGGAGGGTGAGAAGATGTTAAATAGACTCACCAGGGGAGGAAGGAAAAACAAGGGGCCGGAATGTTCAGCAGGCCAATGGCCATCACTTACCTGCAAGGCTGAAAAGAAATGTGCACCCCTTCTCACTGCTATTGTGGTTGTCTCTTTCGTAATTTCTTCACCATCCCCAATCTTAACTTGTGGTATTGTTTGTTTCAAAATTTTCTCTCTAAAAAACTGCAGGTTTTTTTTTGGCCAAATGAAATGGTTGTCTCTTTAAATTAACCTCAATAGTAAATATATATTTTGTATTCAAATCCTACAAACTTAACCTTTTAGGAAATTAGTTGTTTAACATGGTATCAAAGCTCGGTTTTGGAATTGGTCTTACCTCTCATTATCCAACAATTTGCTTGATGTTGTCTCAATCAGTTTAAAAGAAAAGAAAAAAAAGGTAAATTAACCTCAATTGTAAGCATCTATTTATACAATTGTTCCAAGCTAAGAGAATCAAGATAGAGTTAGCAATTGTTAAATCACATAATATATATTTTGGGTTCAAATCCTACAAACTTAACTTTTTAAGAAATTAGTTGTTCAATATAGTACCAATGCTCAGTTTTGGAATTGGTTTCACCTCTCATTATCCGACAATCTGGTGTGTATGAGGAGAATATTGTTGGGTTTTCCCATATCTTTTATAGAAGGAATTGGGTGACTCTTTATCAGTGTGCATGAAAATCTCACCCTTTAAGCTAATTTTTGGGGTGAGAAGGCCCAAAATCACCCAATAGTAGTATCCCCAATATATCTTTTCTGTTTTCTTTTTCTTTTTTACTTTATGATATCCTTACCTCATTTGGTGGGAGGTGAACGTCATATGGTGGCCCACTATAGTCACCTTGTTTGATGAAGTCAAGTGGTTTCAATACATGTTTCTTTTCCCAATTTATCAAGTTCGCGTGCAAGCCTGAAAATAGAAGCTGCACATGTAAGAGGGAGGGAGGGAGAGAGAGAGAGAGAGAGAGAGAGAGAGAGAGAGAGAGAGAGAGAGAGAGATTATGGTTGTTTGGTGGTGAAAACATGATTCTAAAGAGGACCCCATATCTTGCGATTTTTTGCGATTTTTTGGGTTCCTTTTTTCATAGAAATCATCACTCATAATCAAACAAATGGAAACAAAACAAGGAAAGCAATGTAGCTAGACTACGTAAAACAAGAAGTATGTATGCATGGAAGACACGTATAGCCAGTGAAAAACTGCAATCTAGGACGCAGATGACAGATCAATATCTGTTGTGATATCAAGACTTGAGATAGATGAGATCAAATCACCTGCATCCGCCAAAGGAGGTCGTTGCTGGGCTTAACCTGAAGCCGGTTTTTCCAGAAATTTTCACGAGCTGCTTCGACCTCAGCTCGCTCTTTTGTGGTTCCATAGTCAGGATCAAACTCCCATATGTCTTCCCACGAAGTTGTTGGTGGTGTAGATGTAGGGATCATTGCCTCCATCTGCAACCTTGAGCCTCCACATTTTCTAACTCACCAAACAGACGAGATATATCTCTATATATATCTAAGTTTACAAATATGTGTGTCTCCCTTCCGAAAACACCTGCTGATCATGCAATCACCAGAAAGGTAAAACAAGCTTTTCTTTGCAGTAAAATTAAGTTAAAATGATACAGACCAAGGACAGAGAGATAGGTGCTGGGTGGGCAGAGAAGAGAGAAACTTCAGAAACTTGGAATGGCGAGTTCCAGGTGGGAATCATTCATTCATATAGAAGCACAACACCAAGTCAGTCACCAACCCCCATCACTTCTATTAATTCATTTTTCACCCACTTCAAGTATTTTATGGATTTTTTCACCAACCCCCACCAAGTTTGTGGAATTTTTTATTGATATATTTTATTTCAAAGAAAAGCTTGTCTTACCTTTACGGAGCCTCTGATATAAGGATGGTGATTGCATTACCAGCAGGTGGCTGTCGTTTTGTTAGAATTATTGAACCTCTGTAATTAAAAAATTGAATCAGGCTATTTAATGTCTCTCTAAAATTTTTCTTATGATTACATGATGTTGTAGACTTCCCAAATATATTGATAGAATTTTGTTTGCATCTAAAATCATTTTTCAATTAAGAAATATAAACCAATTTTTCAATAGGTCCATTTTTTCACTCTATTTCGGACATCAGAAATTGTTTTTTAAAATTAAATCATTTCATGATCTCTTTAATTTGTTTTGATATTTTTACATTAATTTAAATTCTTGAATTTAATTTTAGGACCCTAATTTGTTGAAAATTGATTCTCCAAGTATAGCAAAAAATTCTTTTTCCTACACCTACTGCATTAACCCTTTTTGTAGTGAAGGAAAGTTTGGCTTAATTTAAAAATTCACATTTTATGATTAAGTCATGTTGTTATTTTTATGTAAGTTAGATATATTGAAGGTATTGTACAATTTTTTTCTCATGATTTTATTATGCTTATAGATAGGTTAATTAAATTAGTCTTTTTATGCTATAGGATTTTGCTTTGTTTTTTTTATCAATATATTTGTGATAAAATCAAGTATTAAACAAGATACGATTTGATGATTTAGCCTATGGGTTGTAATCTAGACACATAAGAGATATTGTCCAAGTTTTTTCATGGTGAAATTCCATATCTAGATATTTTTTTAGGATATATTTTGAAAGTGTCATTGTTCTAGATGCATACCGATTATTTTGTAAAATGTCCTTGATGTGAATTAATTTGGTATTGATTGACACGTAATTAAATGTTTGGGATTTTGTATTGCAATCTAGACACATTGAAGATGTTATCCATTTTTTTTTCATCATGCAATAACACATCTAGATATTTATTTATGATTTATTTTAAGAATGTCTATGTTCTAACCAAATGCTGAGTATTTTGGATGATTTGTTATTTTCACCATTTTTTGCACATTTTTAAATCTTTTGGACCATTGTTATATATTGTAGACATATTGTATATGATGAGTGAATTTTTTTTTGCACCATAAACCCTTACTGCATATTTTAATTAAACTCATTTTAAAATTGTATGCATACTAAAAGTGTATTGAATTTACATGTTAATATTTACTTGTTTTTTTATTTATTATTTATTTATTTTATTCCTTTACTAGAGTAGTGGATGCATTATGTATGATGACAGATTTTTATTACTTGTGAGCTAACCCTTATTGATTTTATGAAAGCACTATACATGTTATTAAGGTATGTTCCTCTCCTTTGTTTGATTTTTTTAATGCATGGTTCATTTGAGTGATGCAAATTATGATTTCACCATTGTCTTGATTGTGTATTACTTATTTCTTTGGTATCCACTAATTTAAAAATCAATTGTTATAGTTGTTTAACTCATTAGTAGAGACCTTTATTTAGGCCTTAGAGGGGTGCTATCTTATGATACATTCCCAATAGGTAACTTGACTCTTGAACTTAGATTGAGGTTTTCAAAGACATGTTTTTTCAAATAAAGAGTCACTCTTAGGGTTTTATTTCTTATTTTGTTTTCTATTTTTTTAAAAATAAAATAAGAGGCGACTCTACCTTTTTTAAAAAAAAAAAAATATCAAATTTTCAATAAAAAAATGAGTCATCATCAAGAGAGGACGCACATGAAAAATGTAGGTCCACGACAAGGCTATTCCAATGGATCTTCCCTCTACCAGAATATTCATTGAAGGAGCCAATGGCTAGATTATTTTTGCATAATCATTTAGCTGTTGTTTCGCTTATAAAATAGGAGAAGATTTTTTCTTTCCATTTGTATCAGTACGGCTCAATTGATTAGCTAAACTTAAGCAGAAGTGGTTTACTTGTCTTTCATTTTCTACCCATTTTTGTATATATATTCTGCACAACAATGTTAATTTAATAAGGGTCTGCTATTGTTTTATTCTCTTGCACAAACTATTCTTCAAAGTACTTGACTGTAGCATAGATAAACCTTTCATTTACTTGACATTACTCAAAGGCCTCGACGTTACTCAACATTATTTGAGCTTTTCTCCTACAGATGCTTAATTTGACGGCATGGCAATGCAACCAACCTTAAGACAATGGCACCCACTTACATACTATGCAAGAGCCCACAATGGAAAAGTATTCCTATAAGTTGCATAGTGTAACATGCAATTCTTCATGAAGGCTCAAGTGATTTCTTGCCATAGATAATTTGATGATTAAATGGTTAGATACCACCTAGTATATATAGTCAGCTACAAAAGAACATCATTTTCCATTTCCCAAAACCATGTTAAAATGTTGGTCCTTTTGTTTTTTATTCATGTTCAAGTGAGCTACCTGTTGGAGAAAATCACCATCTTCCATTTAGGAATTAATGAACATGTGGACCTGCATTTTTCACGTGTGTCCCCACTCAATCTGCGAGACTCGCTTTTATTTGGTAAAAAATTAGTTTTGGAAAAGTTGGAGTCACCACTTATTTTATTTTATTTTAAAGGAAAAATTAAACAAGAAATAAAACCCTAAAAGATGACTCCATAGTTTTTGAAAAAACATGTCTTTGAAAAACCCGAGTCTAGGTTTGGGGATCAGGTTACCTATTGGGAAGGTACCTCTAAAAGGTAGCACCTCTCTAAGCCCTAAAGAGGTCTCTACTGACTAAGTTGAGGAAATGAGGCAATTAATTGATTAATTAAGGGTACCTAGGTAGACTGAGGTGACTTCAAAAATAGTGTGTCAAACAAGATCAAATCACAATAAAAGAGAGTTAGGATGCGTACTTGGACTGCCTCTCAAATGTTATCATAAGACATCAAAGTTAGTATAGAAATATAGTACACAACATGCATTTAAGCACCTAAGGATTACATCAAACATGGATATGATCTTCAGTAACATGTATGTTCATAGAATTTTACGAAAGTGAGTGAGAGAGAAAGTGTACCTGGGTAGCAAACTAAAGACCTCTATGGAAAACATGATTAGCTCAATAACATACATAAATAATTCTCATGTACCACAAAGAGGAAGCATAATCAATTAAATATCAAACAAGCAATATTGAAGAGGATATTGTGAATGTCGGGCCCCCTCCAAAGCCCTAATTGCTTTTGCATGAATTGGTTCAGTGAATTGATTACTACTCAAAAAGTGCTATTTGATAGTTTCTAATTAATCCTTTTAAACACTTTTGAGTAGTAGTTAGTGCCTTTTAACCCAATTAGCATATTAAGGCCCCTTTCAATCAATTCTAATCAAAATGTGTAAGTTTTGGTGTTTTTGTTAGTATTTTGATCACCAAAGCATCAGGAGATTGAGGAGAGTTATATGGAATCCTTGACAAGCAATGTGAAGCTTAGAGGAATGAAGAATCAAAGCCTTGAAGCACTTTTGCCATAAGCAAGTGGAATGCAAGGGGAAGCAAAGAGAATCAGCCATGGAGCATTCTTGATGACAGTCACTGCAGCTACTTTTGGAGCACTTCCTGATGTCCAATTTATGCATACAATATGTCATTTGAAAGCTTAGGAAGTCAACAATCCAATGCCTCAAACCGTGTGCAATTTGGATCTGAAATGAGGAAGTTACAGCCTTTGGAAGATAACTGCTCCAAGCTGAAGGAAGGCTTCAGAAAAGTGCTGCGAAATCACCATTTTGTTGCGAATGATTTCGCAGCCTTTTGCACAGTGCTATGGATTCCCCTGAAGCTTCACGCCGCGATGGAAGCCAACACCACAAGATGGAAGTCACTTTGCAAGGTGTTGAATCAGCTGGTGCTATGAAGAAATTTCGCAGCTCCTCTTGTGCACCTGCGAAATTTCGCAGACCTCACTTTTCACCTGCGAAGTGGTCCTTAGTGCTTCCGATATTTGTAACCGACACTTGGAGATATTTTTCATTAGATTTTTGTTGCCTAAATGCCCAAATTCTCCTTGTAAGTCACCATGATAGATTCCTTAGCTTTTAAGTTAGGAATTTGGCAAAATATCATGTAATAGCTGTAATTGTATTTTGGTTTAAAGAGAGCCCGAGGAGCCTGTTCTGAGGTGTTGGTTGTTGAACCTTTTGTAAGTTTCAAAGAAGAAATACACAGAGCTTGAGCTCTGCTTTACCTTCTCTCTTTGATTGTTTTTATTATTTTACTAAGTTATGCACTCTCTGAGGAGTTTCCCCAGAGAATGAGTAGCTAAACTTTTAGTTCCTTGGAGTTAAGGTTGCCGGGAAAGGTTCCAAGTGCAAAATCAGAAGCTTTGTGGTTTCAGCTATGAATGAAGAGTAAGTGTGTCCCGTGAATGGTTTCTAATGTTTTTAGTTAACTTAAAACACCTTGGAGTCACCTGGGCCAACACTTGGTAAGGCAAGTGATCTCTAACCATGGAGATGCACTAGTTTACCCCTTGCGAGCCTCTGGTAGGTGACTTGAAGGTAGGATTTTCTAGAATAGCCAACACTTGGTAAGCTTTTGGACTCTTAGGAGACATCCATTAGTTACCTCTTGCGAGCTTTTGACGGGTAATCCAAGGTTAAAGATCACCTTGAATGGTAAAGGCTAGTGAGAGGCTAAACCATTGCAAGTTGCATCAGTGAGAGAATTAAAGCTGAAATCCAATTGAGGGATGCATTTGTGCAGCACCTGTTAGAGAATTGACTTTATGTTAATTCTCTAATGTGAGGAATGAACCAACTGACCGGAGCTATGCTTTTGCATGAGGAACCTCCCCTGTATACCTGAATCTCCAAGGAATGCTTTTCTTCTTAAGTATTTTCATCACTTGTGTGTTGTTAATCTAAGTCAAACCTTTTTCAACCAAAGTTTGTGTTTTATTTCTTAAGCTAATCTTGAAATGAAACAACACCAATTCACTTTGAATTGGTATCATTTTCAACTTGAGTACCCTTCCCAGTGGAACGATCCTAGAGCCACTATGCTATAGTAGCTTTGTATTTGCTACCCTAGTTCATGGTGTTATAGGTTATAAATTTGTTGATTACTCCGCCATCAAGGAGCACCAGCTGGACATAATCAGCTGAGACACCAATTAGGCATGAATCAAATGGCGCCGTTGCCGGGGAAGGTGTCAAGAATCAGTGATACTATTTCAGTGTACTTGTGATTTTCATCACAAGTGTGGTAAAGTTTCTTTAGCTTTATTAATTCTCATTATTTTCGTTTTACTACTCATAATTTAAATTTAGCTTTTAAATTCAGCTTAGTTTTATTTTGTTTTGTAGCCTGTTTTCTTTTGTTGTCCTCTGTTTTCATTTTAGTTTCAATAGTTGCTAGTTGTGTATGCCAAAGTGGATACGAGGCAGTAGAGGAAGGCTTGTTAGAATTGATCACCTCATACTAAGGAATTGGAATTGAGCTTGAATATCATGGAAACTACTCCTGAAGATCAGCATAGTCACCAAGTTCGTCAAGACAATCTCAATGAATTTAGATCAATGAGGGACCGTATGCATCCACCTCGTATGAGTGCACCATCATGTATAATACCTCCTACAGAGCAGCTAGTGATCAGACCATATATTGTTCCACTTCTACCAACTTTCCATGGAATGGAAAGTGAGAATCCCTATGCACATATTAAGGAATTTGAAGAGTTTGTAATACATTCCAAGAGGGAGGAGCTTCAATTGATTTGATGAGGCTTAAGTTATTTCCTTTTACTTTAAAGGATAAAGCCAAAATTTGGCTTAATTCTTTAAGGCCAAGGAGTATCCGTACTTGGACTGACTTACAAGCTGAATTCCTTAAGAAATTTTTCCCACTCATAGAACAAATGGCTTGAAAAGGCAAATTTCAAATTCTCAGCTAAAGAGAATGAGAAATTCTATGAGTGTTGGGAAAGATATATGGAAGCTATAAATGCATGTCCTCACCATGGTTTGATACTTGGCTATTGGTGAGCTATTTTTATGATGGGATGTCATCCTCAATGAAGCAACTCCTGGAGACAATGTGTGGAGGAGATTTCATGAGCAAAAATCCGGAGGAAGCTATGGATTTCTTGAATTATGTAGCTGAAGTTTCAAGGGGATGGGATGAGCCAACCAAAGGAGAAGTGGGAAAGATGAAGTCTCAACTGAATGTTTCAATGCTAAGGCTGGATGTATACTTGAAAGAAGAGGATGATACAAAAGCAAAGTTTGCAGCTGTGACAAGAAGATTGGAGGAGCTGGAACTGAAAAAATGCATGAAGTGCAAGCTGTTGCTGAATCACCAGTGCAAGTGAAGCTTTGTCCTAAGTGTCAATCCTATGAACACTTGGTGGAGGAATGCCCTATAGTTTCAGCTGAAAGGGAAATGTTTGGAGAGCAAGCAAATGTTGTTGGACAATTCAAGCCCAATAACAATGCACCCTATGGAAATACTTACAACTCAAGTTGGAGGAATCATCCAAATTTTTCATGGAAGCCTAGAGCACCTCAGTACCAACAGCCGGATCAACCATCTCAGCAATCTTCAAGTCTTGAACAAGCCATTTGAATCTCAGCAAGGTAGTGGGAGATTTGTTGGAGAACAAAAAGCCATCAATATCAGCTTAATCAAAGAATTGACAGAGTAGAGAATATTCTGAACAAAAGGATGGATGGAATGCAAAATGATATGACTCAAAGATTTGATAATCTCCAGTACTCAATATCAAGGCTCACAAATTTGAATACAGTGCAAGAAAAGGGAAGATTTCCTTCCAACCCCACCAAAATCCCAAGGGTGTCCAAGAAGTGGAAAGCCATGAGGGGGAATCATCACAGATGAAAGATGTCAAAGCCTTGATCACTCTGAGGAGTGGTAAGAAAATTGAGCAGCCACCACCTAAGCCACCTGTTGAAGAAGAAGAGACAAGAGGAGGAGGAAATGAAAGACAAAGAAGGAGAGATCAGTGATAAGAAAGAGGACTCTGAGTCAACAATGAATGCAAATCCAGAGAAGGAACTTCTGAAGGAAGAAAGGCTGAAGAAATCAACTTCTCCACCTTTTCCTCAAGCATTGCATGGGAAGAAGGGGTTAGAAATGCAGCTGAAATCCTTGAAGTATTGAGACAAGTTAAAGTCAATATCCCACTGTTGGATATGATTAAGCAAGTTCCAACATATGCAAAATTCCTAAAGGACTTGTGTACTATCAAAAGAGGGTTGACTGTAAATAAGAAAGCCTTCTTGACTGAGCAAGTAAGTGCAATCTTACAGTGTAAATCTCCTTTGAAGTACAAAGATCCGGGAAGTCCTACCATTTCAGTCATGATTGGAGGAAAGGTAGTGGAAAAAGCTTTATTGGACTTGGGAGCTAGTGTGAATTTGCTTCCATATACTGTCTATAAGCAATTGGGACTTGGTGAGTTGAAGCCAACAGCAATTACTCTATCTCTAGCAGATAGATCAGTAAAAATTCCCAGAGGAGTAATTGAGGATGTCTTGGTTCAAGTTGATAATTTCTACTATCCAGTGGATTTTATTGTTCTTGATACGGATCCTACTGTTAAGGAAGCTAATTTAGTTCCTATTATCCTGGGAAGGCCATTCCTAGCTACCTCAAATGCAATCATCAACTGTAGGAATGGGCTCATGCAACTCACTTTTGGCAATATGACACTTGATCTCAATATCTTTTATATGTCTAAAAAGCAAATCATTCCGGAAGAAGAAGAAGGTCCAGAAGAAGTGTGTATTATTGATACTCTGGTAGAGGAACACTGTAATCAGAATGTGCAAGACAAGCTGAATGAAAGTTTTGAGGATTGTGAGGAAGGTTTGTCTGAACTTCCTAAGGAGCTTGCTACTTTACAAAGTTGGAGGAGGATAGAAGAAATTCTACCTTTGTTCAATAAAGAAGAGGGAGCAGATGCTGAAAAAGGAATCCCAAAACTCAATTTGAAGCCTCTACCTGTGGAGCTGAAATACACATATCTTGAAGAAGATAACCAATGCCCTGTTGTAATATCTTCATCTCTGACCAATCATCAAGAGAAGTGTTTAATGGAAGTTCTCAAGAAGTGTAAGAAAGCAATAGGATGGCAAATATCTGATTTGAAAGGCATTAGTCCTTTAGTTTGCACACATCATATATATATGGAGGAGGAAGCTAAGCCAATTCGTCAATTTCAAAGAAGATTGAATCCTCATTTACAAGAGTTGTGCGAGCTGAGGTGCTGAAGCTACTTCAAGCAGGTATTATCTACCCTATATCTGACAGCTCTTGGGTGAGTCCTACTCAAGTGGTACCAAAGAAGTCAGGGATCACTGTAGTTCAGAATGAAGAGGGGAAGAAATCACTACACGTCTCACTTCAGGGTGGAGGGTGTGTATTGATTATAGAAAGTTGAATGCAGTAACCAGAAAAGATCATTTTCCATTGCCATTTATTGATCAAGTTTTGGAGAGAGTCTCTGGCCATCCTTTCTATTGTTTTTTGGATGGGTATTCAGGGTATTTTCAGATTGAAATTGCTGTGGAAGATCAGGAAAAGACTACTTTTACATGTCCATTTGGAACCTATGCTTATAGGAGAATGCCTTTTGGTTTATGTAATGCACCTGCACTTTCCAAAGGTGTATGTTGAGTATCTTCAGTGATATGGTGGAGCGAATTATGGAGGTTTTCATGGATGACATCACCGTATATGGAGGTACATTTGAGGAATGTTTAGTCAATTTGGAAGCAGTTCTTCACAGATGCATTGAAAAGACTTGGTGCTTAATTGGGAAAAATGCCATTTATGGTACAGCAAGGAATTGTCCTTGGTCATATCATATCTGAAAAGGGCATTGAAGTTGATAAAGCAAAGGTGGAGCTTATTTCCAAATTGCCATCCCCAACAACTGTAAAAGGAGTAAGGCAGTTCCTTGGCCATGCAGGTTTTATAGGAGGTTTATAAAAGACTTTTCAAAGCTTTCCAAACCTCTTTGTGAGCTGTTAGCTAAGGATGCTAAGTTTGTATGGGATGAAAGATGTCAAGATAGCTTTGATCAACTGAAGAAATTTTTGACAACAACTCCAATAGTGAGGGCCCCTAACTGGCAATTACCTTTTGAACTAATGTGTGATGCCAGTGACTTTGCTATAGGAGCTGTGCTTGGTCAAAGAGAAGATGGGAAGCCTATGTATCTACTATGCAAGCAAAACATTGAATGAAGCCCAAAGGAATTACACAACTACAGAAAAAGAATTGTTAGCTGTGGTATTTGCCTTGGACAAATTTCGTGCTTATTTGGTAGGGTCTTTCATCATTGTTTTTACTGACCATTCAGCCTTGAAGTATTTATTGACAAAGCAAGATGCAAAAGCAAGGTTGATAAGATGGATTCTTTTGTTACAAGAATTCGATCTTCAAATCAGAGATAAGAAAGGAGTGAGAATGTGGTAGCTGACCACCTCTCAAGGTTAGCTATAGCACATAATTCTCATCCTTGCCTATTAATGATGATTTCCTGAGGAATCACTTATGTTCCTAGTCAAAACTCCTTGGTATGCTCATATGGCTAATTATTTAGTCACTGGTGAAATTCCAAGTGAGTGGAATGCACAGGACAGGAAGCACTTCTTTGCAAAAATCCATGCTTATTATTGGGAAGAGCCTTTCCTTTTTAAATATTGTGCAGATCAGATTATAAGGAAGTGTGTGCCTGAGGAAGAGCAACAAGGAATTCTAATCCATTGTCATGAGAATGCATGTGGAGGTCACTTTGCCTCTCAGAAAACAGCTATGAAGGTGTTGCAATCAGGCTTTACTTGGCCATCTTTGTTCAAAGATGCCCACATCATGTGTAGAAATTGTGATAGATGCCAAAGGCTTGGCAAGCTGACAAAAAGAAATCAAATGCCCATGAACCCTATACTAATAGTTGAGCTATTTGATGTATGGGGTATTGACTTTATGGGACCTTTTCCAATGTCTTTTGGTAATTCTTACATCTTGGTGGGGGTAGATTATGTTTCTAAGTGGGTTGAGGCAGTCCCCTGTAAACAAAATGATCATAGAGTGGTTCTCAAGTTTTTGAAAGAGAACATTTTTGCAAGATTTGGGGTGCCCAAAGCTATAATCAGTGATGGAGGTTCTCATTTTTGCAATAAGCCTTTTGAAAGTTTGTTAGCCAAGTATGGAGTGAAGCATAAGGTAGCTACACCTTATCATCCACAGACTTCTGGCAAGTTGAGCTAGCAAACAGGGAGATAAAGAACATACTGATGAAAGTGGTGAGTACAAGCAGGAAGGATTGGTCTGTTAAGCTTCATGACTCATTATGGGCCTATAGAACAGCTTATAAGACTATTCTTGGCATGTCCCCTATCGTCTTGTCTATGGTAAAGCTTGTCATCTCCCTGTGGAAGTTGAATACAAAGCTTGGTGGGCAATCAAAAAGCTGAATATGGATTTGATAGGCTGGGCAAAAAGGTGCTTAGACCTTAATGAGATGGAGGAATTGAGAAATGATGCTTATATCAACTCCAAAGTTGCAAAACAAAGGATGAAAAGTGGCATGACCAACTGATTTCTACCAAGGAATTTCAAAAAGGCCAAAGAGTTTTACTCTATGACACAAGACTCATATTTTTCCTGGAAAGCTCAAGTCCAGGTGGATTGGTCCATTCATTATCCATCAAGTACTTAATCATGGAGTAGTGGAATTATTGAATTCGATGGCAAGGAAACCTTTAAAGTTAATGGATATCGTCTCAAGCCATATATGGAGCGTTCAAATCAGACAAGGAGGAGATTAACCTCCTTGAGCCTCAAAAAGCCTAAGCAAAGAAGGGTTTGCTGGACTTGGTTTTACCAAAGTCCAAAATTTTTGTAAATTTGTAATTTTAAAGTAATATTTTACTTTTGATCTTAGTTTTTGATCTTAAATTGTATGTTTTTGTGTAATTTCATCTGTTTGAATGATTTCAGATGGGAGAAATGAAAGAAAAAAATCGGGAAGAAATTGGAGCGAAACAGAGCAAAACAGAGCAAAAACAGGGGAGAAAAGAGCTCTGCGAGATTTCGCAGCCAAGAGGATTTCTCTGCGAAAATGGTTTTTTGTTGCGAACCACTTCGCAACCTTTTAGCCCTCTGCGAACGATTTCGCAGCTGCGAAACGGTTTTGGCACACGAGTGCCACTTCGCAGCACAGGAACCCATTTCGCAGCTGCGAAATGCTCTGCGAACCACTAAGGCTTAAAAAACGCATTCCGCAGCGATTTCTCAGCGATTTCTCTCTTGCGAAGGGTGTTCCGCAATTGCGAAACGGTTTTGGCACACGAGCGCCATTCCGCAGCATAGTGACTCCAATTTCGCAGCTGCGAAGTGAGCTGCGAAAGCGATTTTTGAATCGAAACGCCCATTTGCTGCGAAGCCGTTTTCTTCTGCGAAACCCCAAATGACCTTCATATTCTTGTAACCGTTATAAATACCGGTCATTTGGGCTGCGAATCCATTTCAGAAAAGGGGAAAAATCGCAGCAGCAGACCGTTCGTCTCCTCTCCATAGTCCGACGCCGCTAGCACTCCGATTGCCCCTCCGTTCATCCCGCCGTCCTAACCCTCGTCAGTTCGCAATGGCACGAACCAGGGGCGCGAAGTCTTCATCCCCTTCCACCCGAAAGCGAACGCCGCGCGAGTACCAGTGCAAGCTTCAACTCTGAGCCGCCGCGGCCAGAAGCCTTCCGCCGCCGGCAAAGCCCTCGCCAAAAGAAGCCAGGCCAAGCCACATTGCAAACCCTCCGGCGAGCGCTACCTTACCAGGTCAGGGGCCGCCCCTCCAAAAGCGAGCTAGGGTGGAAAGCTCGGAGCCTATCGATTTAACAGGGCAATCCCTGTTTCATCCCCTGTTGCGTCTCCTGCCCATCTCCAATTCCATCTCCGGTGCCATCTCCGCCCGCCTGCGAAGCTTCCAGCAATCCAGCGCCGCCTTCTGAGCCCCAAATTCCATCGAAACCAGCTTCCGGAACGATAATCAGGCGGCCAATTCTAGCTCAGCCTCCAATTGAAGGCAATTTGGATTGCCGAGACCGGCCATTCCATTCGGAGCTATGCTTTGACATAGCTGCTTTCCAGTTGCGCCCGGAGCTTGAAGAAACATTCCAATTGCTGCGAAAGATACCGAAT